>NC_089586.1:128986248-129265710 GCF_019320115.1 Miscanthus floridulus
AAAAATGCATCGCGCACAGTACTTTAGCGGCAAGAAACAACCTCCAACTGACTAGGCAAACACATCACCCATTTTGGGTCGGAGGCGAGGCGAAAGGCAAAAAAACGTCCTCCCTCAGTCTCTTTGCGTCTCTGCCAGGCCCACCACCACGAGGGAAGGGGACGACCGGAGCCGGCTCAACACGGCGGCCGCGCTGTAGCTCTGCCTCGCCGTGGCTAGCATCGAGGGGGCTCCGCATCGCCGCCCCAGATCCGCACCGCGCCCCCACCGTCGCCCCGAATCTGGGGAGGGCGACCATGGCCGGGTGCCTTGCCCGCTCGCAGGCGCGAGATGAGGGAGGCACGCTGCAGCACCGTCGCCATGTCCGCCGCCGCAGGTGGGGCAGGAGGATGCGCGCCGCCGGTGGGGAGAGGAGCTGCCGGCCTTGGCTGCCTTGCCGGACCTAGACCTGCTCTCTCCCGCTGCCAGAGATAACAAGGAGAGAGAAAAGGACATGGACTGGTAGAGAGCACGGACGTCGCACTCCCGACATCGTCCGTCATGGCTGTCTGTCGGAGCTTCGCCCGATGGCGACTCCGGCCTCCATTTCCGAAACCGAGAGCATGGGGAGAGAGAGGAGGGCGAGGGGAAGGTCATGGGCCGCTCACCTCGAGCTATTGCGCCATGGAGGGAGAGATCGATGAGGGCGAGGTGGGTTCTTGCGAGGAACAGAGGGAGCTCAGGGGCTCGGTACAGGGAAGGAGAGGGAGAGGCGCGACTTGGATCCGGCCGAGGAAGCTTCAGAGGTTGCGCTGTTAGAGATTGAAAGTTTTGGAAGTGCGATCTTTTTACTATCGTATGGGTCTCTATTTTAGGCTTCTTGTGTTGGAGATAGTTAACATGGCGAAGACGCCACACGCGGTTGTGAATCCGGCCTAGTATGTGTGTGCGCGCGTGCGCTTTGCTTCCAAAGCGAGAAGAGAGACGGAATTGTTCCAAGAAACGCCATGGTTGGTAGGGTGAGGTTGATCAGGCCAAGCCAAGGCCAGCTCCAGCCATGGGCACGCCATGACGCCACGCAATTGCAGTGCCAGGTCGCTTGCGCTTCTTTTCGGAATAAATGACGTCCTGAGCATTGGCACTGCCGCCCCGTAGTGTTGAGGTGCCGCGGCCGCGCCGCTGCCCCTGCTGGCTGCTGCTGCAGAGTCCGTGAGGAAGAAGGGGTCGCCGGGTCGCCACCGCCTCGTCGTCGCGCAGAGCTCCCTCGCGGTCTCGCCTACCGGGACAGGTCGTTTGCCAGGTCAGGCCGCTCGTCGCCTCCCCTGCCACGCGGGCCCCGTTTAGCCCGGCCGCAGCTCCGGCCTTGACCTTGGACACGGTCGCGCGCCACGACCAAAGCTTCGCCGTGGATTATAATTAATATAGCTGCGCTGGCGGCAGAGCTCGGCGCGACACGCGACCTCGTCTGCCGACCAACCACTGCGGGCCGCGGAGCATGGCCGGGCGAGACCGACGCGGGAGCCTGGCCCTGTCGTCGTCGTCGGGGTCGGGGTCGGGGAGGCGGAAGCCAGAGCACGAGCGGTGGCCGCGGAGCCCGGCGTGGTCGCGCCCGCTGTCTGACAGCGGCGGAGGCCGTGGCCGCAGAAGCAGCTCCTCCTCCTTGTCCTTGAGGTCCCTGTTCCGTTCCATTGGGGTGTGGTTCAGCTCGCTCTCCACCACGTCGTCGTCGTCGTCCGCGTCCGCGTCCATGAAGCGGAGCAGCAGGGAGGCAGCGCTGGCGGGTGACGCCGGGGCCAAGAAGCCGCCTTGTAAGTCAACTCACCCCCCAGTCCGTGCCCTCCGCCATGGTCGAGCAACTTGTGCCCTTCAATCAATTGCGTGATGATGTTGATGGTCGTGGTCCATGGCGGCAGTGCCGGGGTACGCCGGGACGAAGACCTCTGCGTGCGGGCTGTACAGCGGCGGTGGCCACGGCAGCGGCAGGGAGCACCGGCCGTCGTTCCAGTGCTCCGTCTTCTCCATCGAGGAGATCCTCACCGCCACCAACAACTTCTCGCCGGCGCTCAAGATCAGACAGGGCGGCTTCGGCGCCGTCTACAAGGGCGTCCTCCCCGACGGCACCGTCGTCGCCGTCAAGCGCGCCAAGCTGGTCAGTCAATCCACCACGCTGCCTGCTGCTCTCTTCAACTCTCAATTCCCTGAAGATTCTTTTCGCTGAACCGACGGATATATTTAAATTCCGGGATGGATGAATGATCGCAGCGGATGCAGAACCCTCACGTGGACGTGGAGTTCCGGAGCGAGATCAAGATCATGGCGCGCATCGAGCACCAGAGCCTGGTCCGCTTTTACGGCTACATGGAGTGCGGCGAGGAGCGCATCGTCGTTGTCGAGTACGTCCCCAACGGCACCCTCCGGGAGCACCTCGACAGTAAGCTACCACCTGCCATTGTTGCTCTGCTCTCATGCTCTGCTTCCAAGTTCGTCTCTCCCCTCGCCAGCAACCAACCAAACCATGAAAACTAGCAGGGTGCAACGGGCGGTTCCTAGACTTTGGTACGCGGCTGGACATCGCCATCGACGTCGCGCACGCTGTCATGTACCTGCACATGTACTCCGACCACCCCATCATCCACTGCGACATCAAGTCCTCCAACATCCTCCTCACCGACTCGCTGCGCGCCAAGGTGGCCGACTTCGGCTTCGCCCGCCTCGGCGCCGGCCTGGGCGCCGGCGCCGCCGGGGAGGCCACGCACGTCACCACCCAGGTGAAGGGCACGGCGGGGTACCTGGACCCGGAGTACCTCAAGACGTGCCAGCTCACGGACCGCAGCGACGTCTACTCCTTCGGCTTGCTCCTCGTGGACCTCGCCTCGGCGCGCTGCCCCATCGAGACCAAGCGCGAGATGAAGGAGCGCCTCACCACGCGCTGGGCCATGGGCAGGTTCATCGGCGGCGCCTCCGCCGATGTGCTGGACCCGCACCTCGCCCGCACGCCCGCCGTGGAACGCGCGCTGGAGAGGGTGCTGGAGCTCGCGTTCCGGTGCATGGGCCCCGTCCGACAGGACAGGCCCGCCATGAGCGACTGCTGCAAGGCGCTCTGGGCCATCAGGAAGACGTACCGGGACATGCTCGCCGCCGACGCCACGCCGCAGTTCTCCGACCGAGCCACCACCGCCAGCAGCGCGACAGCAGCGGCGACCTCTGGAGGATCTGATCGTTCCAAGGTCATGAATCCGACTACTAGCTAGCTGCTAACTCATTTGGTTTGACTGACCCTTAAGTTTGATGTAAATATACACTGGATCATTTTTTTTCTTTTGCTACATTTCTCCTTCTCGATTGTGTTCATCTGATGCTAAGCGTTGGATTCCATATGATTGTTCTTATTTTAGAACAGTTCTTTCATTTTCTGAATTCTGAAAGGGTTCACCAAGTTGTTCTAGTTATTCTTGTAGGATTCTATCTCCAAGCTTGGTTTTGAAATCATGCAGGGAGTAGGAAATTTCTTTCTTTTTAGTTTATTAGTTTGAGGGTGATGCATTTCGTTTGTACAGACATTACAACAGGATCATTCACTGTCTCTTATCTGTATTGATGAAGAACACGTGAACCTAGGACCAACTGATCGCATCTCCATCCCCAATTCTCACATCTTGCAATCCACCAAGTTCAACTCTGCTCTTAAGTTTTCAGCTTCAGTTCAGAAAAAAGCACTTGTAACATGTTTTCGGACACAGGTTCATGCTTCCATATATGATATATCTTCAGTTTTGGTATCTGTTGCTACCTGCAAGTTGCAACATTGGACAGCAATTTGCATCCAACACCTGTACCACACAGTTTGCATTCAACACCTGTACCTGAATTCAAACACCTACACTGCACCTAGATATTTATTCAGCCATTCCCCATGCCTTTTTTTTGGAAAAATTACAAGCTGCTGTCACCTAGATATTTATTCAGAGGAAAGGGATGCTTTTATTTGGGCGCTACATTCATCAGGAAGTTTTTCTGTCAAATCCATATATGCTGCGTTGATTAACAATGGGGTGAGAGTGTCACAAGACTTATGGCACATTAAAGTTCCTACGAGAATGAAAATATTTTTATGGTACCTAAAAAAGGGTGTGATTTTAACTAAGGACAACCTTGCCCGGCGAAACTGGAATGGTGACACGAGGTGCAGCTTTTGTCACTCTCCCGAAACCATTCAAACACTTTTTTTGGATTGTCTTTATGCTAAATTCTTGTGGCGCGCTGTTCATCTACTGTTTGGAATATCGCCCCCCAAGCATAGATGACCTATTTAATAGGTGGTCAAAGATGGCCAGTAACGATCATAATTCATTGTTATTAATAGCAGCATCGGCTTTATGTTGGGCAGTTTGGATAACAAGAAACGAGGTGGTTTTTGACAAATGTAGACCAAAATCTCTTTTGCAGCTTCTTTTCAGGGGAACTCACTGGCTCCGGCAATGGGCAAGATTGCAGCAGTGTGATGATCGACGAGACCAGCTGATCTTAGCAGGGTAGTATCTAGAGACGTCGGCCTTGCATTTCTTTAGCTCCAATGGGTGGTTGTCAAATAGACATATTGGTCTCACTTGGTCCAAACGGATCGGATACGGACGGATATCACCGATATTACATTTGTTTTCACATTTCTGTCCGGATTCGGATTCAAATACGGATAGTATCAACTATGTCGGATAGGATACGATTGGATATCGACATCATAAATATGCGATTTGAGTATTCGGATACGGATACGGTATCGGATGTTGGATATCCGTACTCGGATACGGACAGATCTCAACCCCTCTAAACGGATTCAGTTTCTAATACGGTCGGAAAATATCCGTACCGTTTTCATCCCTACCCAGCAGCATACCAGGAAACTGAAACTGTTCTGTCCACTCGGTATCTGTATCTCTTCAAATCAAGCCTCAAGAGAGCTACTAGAATTTCTCTGTCCCATCCTTGCAACATTTGTGAATGCCAAAAGTAAATTCTTCAGGATGCAGATAGAAACAGCAGAAATAAATGTGGTATCTTGGGGAGCCAGTTGCTCTCCTCGCCTGGACCAGTTTTTTTTTTTTTTTTTTGCGCCTCTCATCTAGGTACAACTGTAGTATTTATTTATGACCAGATACACACACCAACACCACACACACTCACACCCACGCACACCTCAAATACACAAATAGATCCTACAACTACACCTAAATTCTAAGATCGCGTCCTTGAAGAGATCACCGAAACCATTCAAGGCTCTGTAGACGACGGGCGCGTCGTAATCCCTTTATAGCTCCACACGAGAGAGGCCCTGTTAAAATGGGTACTCATACTCCCTCGGTCCCAGAGGGAACGGAAGTCTCGGTTCGCGATTAGTCAAACAATCATGAGCTTTGACTTAGATTTATATAAACTATTTTCATATTTGTACCTGGAAAATTCCCGAAAAGGATTAGATGATGTCTAAACTCATTTAAACATTTTGGCACTGACAAAACACAAGGTGCAACCAGCATCAACGCAACATACATGGTTCCTAATTTATAGTTCTTTTTTACTTTAGTTTTGAAAACACTTATTTTCCTATATAAAATTCAAGCAACCTAAACAAAATTAAATCACTTGAAGCTATTTATGAAAACTGAAACTTTAGGGTGTTACAGAAGAAGGCAAACCATTTGCGCCTTGGTGAGGATATATAACACATTGAGCGACATGAGAGTATTATTCGAGGAACTTAACTTTGTTTTGCAAAAAATCTTGAAAACAGGAGAAGTAGTGCTTTGTCAAGTTGTTCTATCTCTCAACCTCCCATGACAAACGAGATAGCTACAAGCCCCATGCGGAGTAAGATAATATGGGTGAATTCATATATTATGATAACATATTCGATTCAAAGAAGAATATTGCGTTGCTTGCAAGTTACATGTAGGATGTAAATCATGGCAGCAACTCCTGATCCTTTTTTACCTAAGTCCTAGGCTTTGCTCGATCTTAGCTCCGGGGAGTTGTTGACGTTCACTAAACCCTAATTTTGACCGTCAATATCTATGAAATAAAGTTTGTACCATGTTATTTGTGAAACAAACCATGGTAGGAGGCCATGTGCAAACCCCGTTCGCTTCGCTGAAAAAACAAGCTGAAACATTGTTCCGGCTGATTTGTTGTGAGAGAAAAATATTATTCCAGCTGGAAAAACAAGCTGAAAAGTATGGATTATAAGAGAAGCGAACATGACCTAAAGTGGGCCCATAGGGGGGTCGCCCGAAGTGGGCTCTGGCCCACTGGCCATCAATCCATCGGCCCATCCCAACTGAAGAAACACAACTCCAGAGATCACCCACCACTGATTCAAGTTGGTTTGGTGATCTCTATTAAAAAAAAGTTGGTTTGGTGATCTACGGTCTGATTGGATGCTCACACTGATCTATGGACCCACATCTAGAACGTTGGTGCTCCAATTGCGATCAAACTTCATACACACATTGTGTACCCACAGAGGAGCCACCAATGAAGTAGGCGGGAGGGCCCAGCCACCAGTGTCCCGTCAATCGACCTGGGCCATGGTCGCCCGAACCTCCATCTGAGCCGCGTGCAAGGAAGGTCGGTGTGAAACAACTTCTGACACCGGCGAGACTGAATGATATAGCCATTGCCCATTGGCCGAGGCAGGACAATCGACAATATCATCCTTGTTTTCATATGTATGTCATCTTCGTGTGCAAAATCATCAATCGTAAACATATGAACCCTAAGACATTGGATACAGAGCCCAAATGATATATCTCTAGGAGTACTCCCTTAGTCCCAAATAGAATGACATTATGAGATTCGTGTTAGTCAAATTTTCTTAACTTGGATCAAATTTATAGAAAATATTAGCAATATTTATATATATAAATAATTTTATTATAAAAATATATTCAATAAATTATCTAATAATGCTAATTATGTATCATAAATATTAGTACTTTTTTTACATATATTTAGTCAAAGTTTAAAATATTTAACTTCTCAAAAAAACGAGAATGTCATTCTTTGTGTGGCCGATGGAGTATGCTATAGTTCGTTTCCTTCTTATCTTAAATTCCACATCAATAATTGTTATTGCAAATAGAATGAGTGCCAATATAGTCGGCATGCCACCGTCCCACCACTGAACTATAAATGGGTCGGGCTATAGCAGGCCTGTTTAAGAGTGGGCCGTATGGGCAGACAAGTGAAGCTATATATATGGAAAAAGTTAACATTAGCTCCCTCAATTTTCACGAAAGTACGTTTTTCCTCCCTGAACTCTAAAACCAGGCAAAACACCTCACTCAATTTTTAAAACCGTTCATCTTACCTGCTTGCCCTGTTATAAGCGGTTTTGAAGGCGGTTTTGCCTTTTATCTTTTTTATTTATTTCGGCTGAATCTTTGAAAAATCATAGTAAATCACAGAAAAATCATAAAACAAAAAATCTAATTTTGTTGGACTCCACATGAGTAGATCTACACAGTGAATATATAATATGGTATACTTTAATACAAAGTTTTTGCTGTAGCTTTATATCGATGCACAAAGTGACCAACACGTAAATATTTGTAGTTTTGTCGCACGTTGTGATCGGATGTAGCCTAGCACTCAATGACACAGGGTTTATACTGGTTTAGGCAATATGTCCTACGTCCAGTCTGAGTCGGTCGGTGACTTTATTTCTGAGACCAGATGCTCGAAGTTTGTTGTGGGGTTACAAACGAGAGGGAGAAAGATGGGGGTGCAAGAGGTCTAGTCGGACTCTGGACCAAAGGACCGAGAGTGACGGAAGCTCCTACATGCGCTAAGTATCCGAGCATGCTCTATGAAGCTTTAGAGTGTCTAAAGCTAGCAGAGGGTGAATCGATCGTTGTGTGTCCAAATTGTCCAAGAGTCATCCTTATTGGGAGAGAGCGCATCCCATTTTATAGATGAAGGAGACGACCTTACAAGTGAGAGAGGGAGAGTTTACGTATGCTACTAAGTCTTGTTGCCCATGCCGTCGGGTACAATGATGATTGTAGGCACCCACAACATTGTTTATGTCAGACACATGTGGGAGGTTTTACCGTATTCACCATGTATGGTAAATGACGGTGCCCACAACATTGTTGATGCCAAGAGGCATGTGGGGGGGTTTTACCATGTTTGCCTGGTATGGGAGTTGAGGGCGCCCACAACACTGTTGATGCCTAGAGGCATGTGGGGGGTTTTACCATATTTGCCTGGTATGAGAGTTGAGGGTGCCCACAACACTATAGGGCAAACGTCGGCACCTACAACACTGCTTGGGCTCTGACATGCCTGGAAGGTGGTAGGGCACCCTTCTAACATGCCCTGTCAGTACTGTGTTGCAGGTGTACAGGGTACGATCCTTGGTATTACGTTTGACTTGAGTGCCCTGCCTTACTTGCTCCGCTCGTTTCCTGGGTCCTCACAGCGGGCGTCCCCGGTTGGTTGGTCCTAGTCGGAAAAGAGCTATAAGCAGAGGTTCGGTGCATCCTCGGTCGGAGACACGAGTCGAAGTCGTTGGTGAGCGTCGTTCCTTCTTGGCCAGTCCTTTCGGTCAGACGTGAGCCAAAGTCGAAAGCGAGCACCGGGGTCAGAGGTGAGCCAACCAGGCCTTCCAGTCAGAGAGACAGGCCGGAGTCGAAGGCGAGCGGCGTTCCTCTTTAGCCAGGCCTTCCGGTCAGAGAGGCGGGCCAGAGTAGGAAGCGAGCGTCGTTCCTCTTTAGCTAGGCCTTTCGGTCGGAGAGGCAGGACAGAGTCGAAAGCGAGCATCGGTCCTCTTCTTAGCTAGGCCTTCCGGTCGGAGATCGCCCTTCTAGCCTATCGTTAGGTTTTTGGGCTAGCCCAGGAGTTGTGTGTCGTTCGGAACATCGTCTGCTGGGCCGAGCTTTTGCTGGGAAGCAGATCCATGAGGGAACCTAGGTTTATGAACCCGACAGGAGCCCCCGAGCAATTCAGGTAGAATCATCTGGGGGATTTTCTTAGTTTTGACGGAGGGTGCGCATGAGCGCACACACAGGTGTAGCCACCAAGCCCCTAGGTGATTTGGGTAGAATCGTTCGGGGGGATTTTTGTGTTGCCAGTAGGGGAATTTTTGTCTTTAATAGCGGGTGCACGCAAGTGCACCCGCGGGTGTAGCCCCCGAGCCCCCGGGTGATTCGGGCAGAATCGCCTGGGGGGTTTTGTCAACTGGCATGTGTGTGTGCACCTTGGTGGGCGTAGCCTCCTCTTTCTAGTTTCTAGCCCATCGTTTCTAGGAGCATGGTCCTAGGCATTTGGTCACGACCAAGGGACTAGGCGAGACAGAGTCGTCAACTAGGGTGTTAGGCGCTCTAAGGTTTTGGGCGAGTCGGAGTTGCGGATCCAGGGATCAGACGAGTCGGAGTCGCTAACCAAGGCATAGGTCGTGCCAAGGGATCGAATGAGATGGTCTCATGGATCCAGGCATCGGGAGCAGTCGAGGGATCGGTCGAGATGGACTCGCGGATCTAGGCATCAGATGTGTCGAGGGATCAGGTGAGTTAGAGTCACGGATCAGGCATCAGGCATCAGGCGCCAGGCGCAGCCGAGGCGTTGGGCGTCCTGAGCCCCTGAGCCTCGTTGGGCTCTATAGGGGTCAGTTGAGTTTAGTGCGTTACCCCGTCCATGGTTTTTGTAACCAGAGGGGCTAAGCTAACGTCGCTTGCCTCGATGGCTCGAGTGACGTGCTTGGTGAGCTCGCTATTGGGCAAGTTCGAGTGGAATCCGGGTCCATCGTTCGTGACGGGGTTGTCATAGCCCTCATGTGGCATTCCACTGCTCCTTAACCTGTACCTCGGCAGATGCCTGGGTCATTCCAAAGACCGACCCAGGTGGCCCATTGGCCTCTCCTCGATGGAGATTCTATGGGCATGGCTCGAGGTTAGTATCAAACGAGAAGGTTGAGATGACCTTATCTGCTTCAGAGCAGACTGGGTGAGGGCCGCTGGGGCTCATCTACATTTTCTCTCCTGGCTCTATTTGACGTGGGGTGGCCTCGAGCCCTTCATGGGCCGGCCTTCAAACCCCGGTCGGTCATTGCTTATGTTGAATGAGGCAACTGCTGTTTTGTGACGCAACACAAAGCCTTGTGATGCATTAGTTGCATATGCGACGCTATGGATGTATGGGATGAATGAATAATTGTGTGAATGAATGCATGAATTCATGTATGAGAATGGATGAATGAATGATCATGCACCAGAAAAAATAAAGTAAGAGGGATTGGTAGAGTAACCTTGCTGACCCGAGTGACAGGCTTTGAGGAGTTTTTATTGGATATGTTTGAATGGGGTCCACGCTCATCATTCATGACGGAGTCAGTCGTGGCCCACATGGGGCATCCCTCTGCTCCTTACTTGTCACTTGGCATTCACCTGAGTCGTCTGATTGACTCAGGAATCCCATTGGTCTCTCCTGGGTGGAGATCCTATTGTTGGGCCCTTTCCAAGTCTTGCCTTGGAAGGTGGAGGGCCACCAGCATGCAGTTGCACCTTGTTTCCTATGCCTAGCATGTGGTAGTGGTGGGCCATACCCAGGCCATGTCCCATCTAACCAGGCACCGTCTTGTCGGGCAGGGTGCGTCCCATCGGTCAGGGTGCGTCCCATCGTATCCCATCCATATTGAATGGGGAAAGGGAGAGGGTTTCTCGCCCTGATCTTTTGCCTTTCCTCAACTGTTGCACCTCCTCTTTAATTAGGGGAAGGGAGAGGGCTTTTGTCCATTCCTTTGCCTATTCCCCAACTGTCGCCTTTCCTCCTCCTTCCCTCTTGCTAAGAGTGTTCATGTGCCATGACAGTTCCTAGGAAAAAAGAGAGAGCGAGGGAGAGGACAAACTCATAGATCTGTTTGTGAATCTAGAGCTCAATGTCGAGCTAGAGGTCATTTGTTGTAAGTGAGTTAGTGCTAGCTGCCTTCACCGAGAAGGGGGTGCTACCATCGAAGGAGGTGGCGCACTGGAGGGCTCCTGCGGAGAAGGATTTCCCATGACCTTGGGACAGCGAGATTGTCTCCTTCCTCGCCTTCTATGAGCATGGGTTAGGATACCCCATGCACTGGTTCCCGCGTGGGGTCCTCAATGAGTGGGGCCTGGAGCTGCAGCACCTCAATCCGACTAGGGTGCTGCACGTCACCAGATTCATCACTGTGTGCGAGGCCTTCCTTGGGATGGAGCCACACATGGACTTCTTTTGGCGGATGTTCTCTAGGCAAGCTTTGTTGGAGGGGAAGCCGCTCAGGATCAGGTCAATGGGGGGCTTCACGCTGTAGAAGAAACCGAGCGTGTTAGGCTCGTACCCCACGTACACCCCCTATGATTCCAATCGGGGGTGGCACCAGGAATGGTTCTACATTAGGAACCTAGCGGAGGCGCCATTCCCACCTTTCACTGGTAGGAGACTAGAGAGGCAGGAGAGCTGGTTGTGGGGCCCTACCAGCCGACAGAACAAGAAGCTAGAGATTATTAGGGTGGAGCTCTAGAAGCTTATGCAGCACGACCTTGATAGGGTGCAGGTGTTCCACACCTTCATCCACCATTAGGTCACCCCGCTGGCGGAAAGGACATGGATGATGTGGATGTACACTGGCCCAATGGACCCTGACCGTGCATCACTAGAGGAGCTAGCAAATGATGAGGTCTAGAGTCATCTCGACCAGGAGTTGCAGCTGAGGGCCAAAGAGACCCTTGATGGAAAGCCTGGACCTCTTCACGCCATGAAGCTGTCCACTCTGGTATGCTCCCCTCTCCTTACCTTGTGTTCTCTTCCCTTTTGCTCTGCTGTATCTTGACTTCGAGTCATCCATTTCGTAGGGCCTTAGAGTTTATAAGTATCGGCCGCATCTTTCTGAAGGTGCTAGAGGGCATGGCTCGGCAAGCCGCCCTAAAGGAGGCGGCGATTGCGAAGAAATAGAAGAGAGCTGAGAAGGCTCGGAGGTGACACCTGAAGGAGCAGGATATTGCCTGACATGTGTGGGCCAAGGAGAACAGGAGCGACATTGAGGCAAAGTTTGAGTCGGAGGACCCCATGAAGATGGGTGATGACCTAATCGCCTCCAAGGATGAGAGGGGCCGAGAGGTCACTGCGACCTCGGTGGAGCATCACGAGCATGCGGCTACATCCACCATCGATGGGTAGGAAGCATAGAGACATGGTGACATTCTCGCACCAAGGAAGCGCGCCGTGAGTTCGGATGCCATCAGCGAGCGGGAGGAGAAGCGATCACGGTCGCCGCACCCTTTGAAGGCATCGCCGGCCTTGTCCCCACCTCCTTTGGGCATGGTGGAGCAGGCCAGGTGATTGGAGGAGCGGGCTCACACCCACGCATCTTTGGGGCCAGTGTCGACATGTGACCTACAACGGGGGGATGCCCTGCCAGCTACTTCGATTGGCGCGCCTCGAGACAGCGGTCATGGTGACTCATGGGCCGATCAGGAGCCAACCGGTTTGAGTCCCCCTGGTTGAGGTGAGGTGGCGTGGCTCATGGCCTACAAGCGGCCCTCATCCGGTGGGCCCATTGCTTTCGGTCGAGGTTTTAGAGCCCTACCGC
Organism: Miscanthus floridulus; assembly: GCF_019320115.1. NCBI lineage: Eukaryota > Viridiplantae > Streptophyta > Magnoliopsida > Poales > Poaceae > Miscanthus > Miscanthus floridulus. The sequence continues at coordinate 128,998,838 of NC_089586.1, forward strand.
TTTCATCCTGGTATGCACTGTTTGATCTCATAGTTTGGGTTTTTTAGCGTGACTAACCTATACTTGTTTTGACAGTGGTCGGATGTTGACGGGGTTGAGCATCGCCCAAACTCCCATGCGGGTGGAGTGGACACCTAGCCTACACTAAGCCATGGTGAGTGGCGGGGAGGGTAGGCCGGTGGCGGTGGGTCCTTCCACTCTAGGGGTGGTGCCTTCCTAGCTGGTCTCAAGTACGGTGGCAGTGGTGGAGGTGATGATGGCAATCCTGGCGGTGGTGGAGGCTAGGTTGTAGGTGACCCTTGCGATCCTTCCTACACCAGCTGTGGTGGAAGTGGGGAGGGAGACCAGGATCCCTGCCTCGTCGATCGGAGGGCCACACGGCTCGCCCTCCCGGTTGGAGCTAGAAGTGTCAGGGGAAGACACGGCCAAGCCGGAGGCGGAACGTCCATCGGTGGGCCATAAAATTGAGATAGTGGAGGTCTCCTCTAATGGTGAAGTGGGCTACAGGGTGGAGGCAACGGCGCCATTGCAGGAGCTAGTGGTGGTCCGATCACCGGCTAGGCCTTCCAGCGGGCTAAGGGCTACCGATCTAGTGTGGCCCTACCCCGAGGACCCAAGGAAGGTTTGGTTCATCCTTCGGGATGAGCAGAAGGATTAGCTCTAGGACGTGCTTTGGGAGAGAGGACTAGCCATGGTGTCGATCTTGCCCAAACCTGGGTGAAGCTTGAGGAGGCCCTAGAGCGGGTCAAGTCCGTCCAGCAGGCAGTTACTGTCGACCTGCCCCGCATCGTAGAGGTAGGTTTTCTGCATTCATCCTTGACTCCTTTGTCTCTCGTCGATTGCCTCAGCATGCTTGCTTCTCGTTTTGTAGGATCTAAGGGAGATGTTGAGCCGCAAGTCTCGTTTCCTCCGGATAGAGAACGCCCGGGAGGCTAAGATGTCACGGTGGGTCATCGAGCTTGAGCGTGAGCTAGAGTCCACCCATGATGAGTCCCAAGACCGGGTGGTAGAGGTGATCGAGGCATGAGTGGTGGAGCTGCTCATGGCAGAGCGGGCGATCGCCGCTGAGTAGGGGCTTGAGGCGGTGAAGGTTCACTAGGTGGAGACCAAGGTGGTGCTATGGAAGTCCCTGGCAAAGACTAAGGTGGTGCTCTAAAGTACCTTGGAGATGCTGGAGCTGGGGCAGAAGGCCCTGGAGTTAGAGCGGAAGGCCTGGTCGGAGGTCAACCAGGAAGTGCTCGTGCTCTAGGGCTAGGTGCTTGGGGCTGAGGAGTTGAACACTCGGTTGTGCGAGTAGATGACTTGATAGGAGGAGAGACTCTCCATCCTCAAGAACACCCACCTTGGTATGTATATGTTCTGTTTTTGATGTCTTGGTTTTTTTTCTTTAGCCTACTTCTGAGCTTGTCATCCTTCTTCCAGAGCTAGGTGGAAAGGTTGGGTCGCTAGAGCAGGACCTGGAGACAGCCAGGGTGATAATTGGCTAGAATGCGGAGGCACTAGCCAAGTCTCTTGAAGAGCGATGTGCTCTCAAGGGGGAGCTCGACCAGCTTCACAACGTCGCACAGGTCATCGTCTTGGAGGTCTTCGGGTCGGCGCCGAGCACCAGCACGCCCATTATCCAACTGGCGGAGGTCCTAGACGAAGTGTGGGTGCTCATCACTGATGGGATGTTCTATGGAACATTGGGGGTGCTGACATCGGTGGCGATGCACCACCCGGAGCTAGACTTCACCGCCATCTGTAGCGGGTACGCCGATAGCTGGAGCCCCGAGGCCATCCATGTGCTCGAGGAAAGCTTGCTACCACACGCACAGTTGGTGGCCGAGCAAGTCTCTGCATAGTAGGTGATGGATGCCCACCATGCGAACATAGCCGAAGGAGTGTGTGCAGAATACATCATCTAGCCCATGGATGGAGCGAAGACCGGGTCGGAACCAAACGTCATCCCGCCGAAGGACGAGCAGCCCCAACTTTCACCGGTTGCGCCGACAGCCGATGCCGTCGGGCAGCCATAATAGCATGTAAAAGTAGAAACAAGTAATTTGTGTCAGGGATAAGTTTGTGTGGGAGTCCCCTGTGTGAACATTTTGTGTATTAGTGAATACAATCCATTTTGTTTTTGTGATAGAATCACTTCATTCGGGGAAGCTTGTCCCATCTGTTCCTTATGTTTACCTTAGCATAATTTTGTTTTTTATTCTTTCTTTTTTGCACCTGCCCATTCGTCCCATAGGTTGCAACCTTAAGGGCCTAGGCGTGGCCCATGAGGCTCAACTGCTCGTAACCATAGGTAGAGGTGGGGTGCGATCGGTCAGAATGTTTAAAGCAAAGTTACATAAGGTAATTAAAGGAACGGACTACCCTTTCATTCAGAAAAAATGTATTTACTATAAGATAGTAAAACAGAGAGGTGGTATCGCACCCTCATGGAGCCCCTGAGTGACCCAGGCCAAAAGTGTTTCAGGCCGGGGTGCTTTGTAGGAGCGATCATTGAATGAAAGAGAACGGTAAGACCAACTTTTTAAGGGAAGACAGTTCAATGTTCCAAGTGTTAGTGAGAATGTCACCGTTGTCATCCTTTAGTCAGTAGGTGCCTGGTCAAATCACTTCGGTCACCATGTAGGGTCCTTCCCAAGGCGGAGAGAGTTTGTGCTTCTCCTTGGTCGATTGGGTCCTTCGAAGTATGAGGTCTCCGACCTCAATGATCCTTCCTCTGATTTTCCTCACGTGGTACCTGCTGAGAGTCTACTGGTACCAAGTGGAGCGGACGATGATTGTCTTGTGGGCCTCCTTGAGCAGGTCGACTGCATCTTGCTGAGCCTCCGTGGCTTGGTTGCGGTCAAAGGCCTTCACTCTTGGGGCACCATGGTCGAGGTCAGAGGGTAGCACTGCTTCAGCTCCGTAAGCTAGGAAGATGGGTGTGAACCCTGTGGATCAGTTTGGGCTCATTCTTAGGCTCTAGAGGATCATGGGGACCTCTGTAACCCATCGCCCGACATACTTGTTCAGTCGGTCGAAGATGCGTGGCTTAAGTCTTTAGAGGACCATGCCATTAGGAAGCTCGACCTGGTTGTTAGTATGTGGATGTCTGACCGAGGCCCAGTCAATCCTGATGCCGTATCCATCACTGAAGTCTAGGAACTTCTTTCCAGTGAAGTTAGTCTCGTGGTCAGTGATGATATAGTTAGGAACACTAAACCGGTAGATGATGTTGAGGAAGAATTTGGCCACCTCTTCTGAGCAGATGTTGGTGATGGGCTTGGCCTCGATCCACTTGGTGAATTTGTCAACCGCTACGAGTAGGTGAGTGAAGCTGCCCATGCCCTTTTTGAGGGGTCCTACCATATCGAGGCCCTAGACCACAAACGACTAGGTGATGAGGATGGTTTAGAGCTCTTGTGCCGGCAAATGAGTTTGCCGAGCGTAGAATTGGCATCCTTTACACCTGCGGACGACCTCCTCTGCATCTCGTAGTGCGGTGGGCCAGTAAAAACTTTAGCGAATGGCTTTTCTGACCAGCGATGTCAGGGCCGCGTGATGTTCATAGATTCTGGCATGGACTTCGAGGAGGAGCTGCTTGCCTTGGTCGGTAGGGACATACTTCACGAGTACTCCCGATGGACTCTGTTTGTAGAGTTCATTTTTTATCGCGGTGAATGTCTTGGCATGTCGAGTGATCCATCGTGCTTTAGTCCTTTTGGGTAGGAGAACCTCCTCGAGGAGGTAGGTGAGTAGCGGTGCTCGCCAGTCGGTTTGGTCGAGTGCCAGCACAACGACATTGGCAGGCGACATCGTCATGGAGGCACTAGGGTCAGAGCCCCTGAGCACTGGGTCAACATCGGGGCATGTCTAGACCAGACCTTCCAGGACACAAGCGGATGGCTCATGAAGTTTGTTGATGAAGACCCCATCCGAAGTCGGAGCCCGCCTAGCAGCCAACTTCACGAGAAAATCGGTGACATCGTTGTCCTTTCAGGGGACATGATGCAATTTGATTTCCTAGAATTTGTCCTCAAGCTTGTGCACCTCTTGGTAGTATGCTGCCATGAGAGGGCCTTTGCAGCAGGATTCTTTCATGACCTAGTCGACGACTAGCTCTGAGTTGCCGTGAACGTAGAGTCGCGTGGCGCCGAGCTTGACAGCGATGTGTAGGCCGTTGATGAGGGCCTCATACTCCGTGGTGTTGTTTGAGGCCGAAAAATGGAGGTGGATGGTGTAGCGGTGCTTACTCTCATCTAGGGAGATTAGAACCACTCTAGCCCCTGAGCTGGGCACCATTACGGACCCATCGAAGTACGTCGTCTAGTACTCATGGGTGATGTTCGGGGTCGATAGCTGGACTTCCGTCCATTCGGTGACAAAATTCACAAGAGCCTAAGACTTGATAGCGGTATGGGGGATATACCTGATGTCATGGTCCATGAGTTCGAGTGCCCACTTGGAGATCTACCCCATGGCATCATGGTTGCGGATGATGTCTCTGAGCGGGTATGAAGTGACAACCATGACTTCATGGTCAGTGAAGTAATGCAGGAGCTTTCGGGTCATCATTAGCATGACATATAGGAGCTTTTGCACCTAGGGGTACCAGACCTTGGGGCCGATGAGTACCCCCTCGATGAAGTATATGGGTCGTTGGACCTTAAGGTGGTGTCCTGGCTCCTCCTTTTCGATGATTAGGGCAGCGCTTACGATGTGGTTGCTTGCCGTGACGTAGAGGAGGAGGGGTTCTCCCCATTCAGGAGCGATGAGGATTGGGGCCAACATCAGAGATGCTTTGAGGCTCTCCAAAGCCTATTGCGCTTCCTCGGTCTAGACGAAAGCGTCTGTCTTTTTGATGAGTTTGTAGAGAGGCATCCCCCGTTCGCTGAGCCAGGAGATGAATCAGCTTAGGGTGACCAAACAGCCGGTGAGCCTTTGTACACCCTTGACATTGCGTATGGGGCCCATGTTGGAGATGGCCATGATTTTTTTGGAGTTGGCCTCGATGCCATGTTCGAACATGATGTATCCAAGCAGCTTCCCCTTCGAAACCTCAAAAACACATTTTTCAGAATTTAATTTGATGTTGAACCTTTAGAGGTTCATGAATGTTGTGGCCAAGTTTGCAATCAGGTCACGAGCTTGAGCCATTTTGATCACTATGTCATCAACATAGATGGCAATGGTTGATTTTAGCCGATCAAATTGATCAGGTTGGTCGAGCGGGTTAATTTGATCGGTGAAGCATTGCTACATGCACCATTGATAAGTGGCGCCATCGTTCTTCAGGCCAAAAGGCATAGTTACGTAGCAGTACGAACCATATGGGGTGATGAACGAGGTTGTGAGTTGATCAGACTCTTTCATCGCAATCTGGTGATAGCTTGAGTAGACATCTAGAAAGGAGAGTATCTTGCACCCTGAGGTGGAGTCACCTATCTGGTCTATGCGTGGTAAACAAAAGTGGTCCTTCGGACACGCTTTGTTGAGGCCAGTATAATCAACACATATTCTCCATTTCCCGGTCTTCTTTTTAACAAGAACAGGATTGGCAAGCTAGTCGGAGTGGTATACCTCTCTAATGAATTCGGCTGCTAGGAGTTTGGCGATTTCTTTGCCTATGGCCCTGCACCTCTCATCGTCGAAGCGGCGCAGGCGTTGCTTGACAGGCTTTGAGCCTAGGACGAGGTGTAGTGTGTGCTCGGCAACCTCCTGTGGTATGCCTAGCATATTAGAAGGTTTCCATGTGAAGATGTCATGGTTGGCGCATAGAAAGTCGACGAGATCGCATTCCTATTTGGCCGGGAGCTGATTCCCGACCCGCACCATCTTGGTTGGGTCGGTGGGGTCAATTCCCACTGCTTTGGTCTCCTCGAGCGGGCGAAAGGCAGTTGAGGAGGTTAGCTTGTTGCAGTACGGGACTGCTGGTGTCGATAACTCCCCGAGCCACGGGAGCTTGGACGAGCTGATGATGGCAGCGGCAAGCTAGAAATGCTCATGGTCGCACATGAAGGCATGCGAGAAGGTGCTACCCACAGTGATGACGTCGTTCGGTCCCGACATCTTTAGCTTCAGGTAGGTGTAGTTGGGGACCGCCATGAACTTGGCGTAGCATGGCCACCCTAAGATGGCATGGTAAGACCCTGAGAAGTCCACCACCTCAAAGGTAAGGACCTCCGAGTGAAAGTTGCCTCGGTCACCACATGTGACGAGCAGGTCGATCTGCCCGAGCGGGTACGCCTGTGTCCCTAGGATCACACTATGAAAGGGAGAGCTCATTGAGCGAAGCTCCGACTAGGGGATGCACATGGCGTCGAGGGTGTCAACATAGAGGATGTTGAGGCCGTTGCCTCTGTCCATCAGCACCTTGATGAGGCACTTCTTATGGACGATGGGGTCGACGACGAGCAGGTAGCGCCTCGGTCTAGCGACATGGGATGGATGGTCCCTCTGATCAAAAGTGATCAGATATTCCGACCAGCATAGGAAGGTGGGGACGGCCATCTTGGTGATGCATGCCTCTCTATAGCGCACTTTGTGCTGGTGCTTGGAGTAGATGGCATCGGATCCCCCAAAAATCATGATGCATTCCTTGGGGTCGGAGAAGCCATCCCCATCCTTGCCTGCCATGCCTTCTTTCTTGGCTGCTACCTCTTTGCCCTTGCCTTCTTTTGACCCACCGGCCTGTCGCAGGAAGCGCTTGAGGAGCTTGTAGTCCTTGTAGAGGTGCTTGATGGGGTAGGCATGGTTGGTGCATGGACTATCCATGAGCTTGTCGAAGTGGCTGGGCTCGCCCTACTAGGGCTGCTTGCCCACGTGATCGGCCACGGTGACCAACACAGAGTTGGCCAGTTGGTGTCGATCCTTCTTGTTCTTTTTGCCCCTCTACATGGAGGGGCTCTCGTCTTGATCCTCACGCTTGGTCTTGCCCTTGTCCCGACCTCCGTTAAAGACCACTCCGATCGCCTCCTCATCGTAGGCGTGGTTCGTGGCGACATTGAGCAGGTCACGGGTGGTTCAGTGCTTTAGATAGCCAAGTTTGTGGATCAGGGACTTGTAGGATGTTTCGGAGAGGAATGCGCTGATGACATCGGCATCGACAACATCAGGAAGGGAGTTGCACCACTTTGAGAACCTACGGATGTAGCCTCGTAGGGACTCATTGGGCTCCTGCTGGTAGCTCTTGAGATCCCAGAAGTTCCTAGGGTAGACATAGATACCTTGGAAATTCCCAATGAAGATGCTCTTGATGTCTGCCTTGTCACGAATGCTGTCGTGCGGGAGAAATTCGAGCCATGCTCGAATATGTTCCCCCCAAATAGATGGGGAGGTACTGAATGATGAAGTGGCCATCATCCACTCCTCTAGCTTGGTAGACGAGCCGGAAGTCTTCGAGCCATATACCGGGGTTCGTCTCCTCGGTATACTTGGCGATGTTGGTAGGTGATCAAAAGCGCTGCGGGAACATCACTCTCTGGATGTGTCGGCCGAAAGCCCGTGGCCCTAGGCCATCTAGGCTAGGACTCCGTTTGTCCAGTCAGCGACCACGCCTAGGGTGCATCTCACCAGTCCCCTTGATGGTCTGGTCAGAGCCCATGCTGCCTGCTCTCACCGTCACTCGATGGACATCATCGTCATGCCGGGCCTAACACTGGTTGTTTATGACGCTGCGAGCATCTTGGTTTGGCCCAAGGCATTCGCGCATAGGCGGCCGGTGTGGAGCAGGTGCCGAGTCAGGTTGTGGTGCAGTTGTGGCCACCTATTTCATGCCCGGTGGCTGTAGCGACAAGCGGATGGAGCGATGTGTCTGGTGCATCCCTGCCCCCCTAGTGGGGAGAGAGGCCGTGAGTCGGTGTCGCGACACAGAGCTCTCCACCTATTGAACGGTAGCGGTCTCCACCAGAGCCTGGAGGTTCTGGTGGACCACCTGCTCCTGTGGGTCGACAGGCTTAGGAAGGCCGCATAGAAGCATCGCCACCGCAGCGATGTTCTGACCAGCCCTAGCGAACTATGGGGGATCGTTCCCCCCGTAGATGATGTTGCGCTGAACTTGGCGGGCGCAACCCTAGGTGCCGCTCGTCGGGTTATGCGCGCAGGGCGCATCATGGTGTGTCAAGCGCGTCGGCACAGGTGGTGGCTGGTTCTGCCGCCTTTGTCATAGCTCCTCACCGTGCGCCTAGGCACATGCGAGGGCATCCATGCGAGGGTCCGAAGGGGTGTGGGTCTGAAAATACTCCGCCACCATCGGCGGCTGTCTCGGTGCGTCCGCCATAGTGTAGTCCTGGGACAGAGGGTGGCTAGGTGCCACAACATCACCGATGCTGGAGCCATCGCTCTTAACATTGTCATCCATGAGGTTGTAAAAAGTGGTGGGAGCATAGCTCGCCATCCCCATAAATTCGGATGTGAGAGGGGGGGCACCAACATCCGTTGGAGCCCCCGGGCGTACGCGTCCACAGGGGACACAAGGCCATAGGGGAACCGGTCGCATGGCAGTCACAGCAGGGACAACAGGGTCCCTCCAAAGAGTCGGTGGAAAATATGATAAAGCGAGTAAAGATCAGTATGTACGTTACTCACAGTGGGGTTTGAGCCCAGCGTGGGCTCAGAGCGAAGCACAGGCGCCTCATCGTAGAGGTCGCCGGGTGGCTCAGTGCCGACGGAGGGCGCCCTTTCGACGGGTGCCAAAATGAGTGCCTCCTCGCGGAGGTGTAGTACGCCGAGCCAGTCGGCGATGAAGTCCAGGCTTCTAAATAGGAAGGCTTAGGACGGCTCAAAGACAGGAGGAACCCACATCCCAACAGGTGGGAGTGCAGGAAACTCCAGCGAGCCAAAGCAAGTCGTATCGCTTGAGCCCGCCATGGTGAAGGTGGCGAAAAGGTGGGCCATCCAATGACCAAAAAGCATGAATGTACGTCGTCTTCGCCACGGACGGCGCCAACTATTGGTGCAAAAAGTGATCAACACGTAAATATTTATAGTTTTGCCATACATTGTGATCAGATATGGCCTAACACTCAATGACACAGGGTTTATACTAGTTCAGGCAACGTGCCCTATGTCCAGTCTGAGTCGGTCGGTGACTTTATTCCTAAGCCCAGGTGCTTGAAGTTTGATGTGGGGTTACAAACGAGAGGGAGAAAGATGAGGGGTGCAAGAGGTCTAGTCGAACTTCAGACCAAAGAGCCAAGAGTGATGGGAGCTCCTACGTGCGCTAAGTATCCGAGCATGCTCTGTGAAGCTTTAGAGTGTTTAAAGCTAGCAAAGGGTCAATCGATCGTTGTGTGTCCGAATCGTCCGAGAGTCGTCTTTATTGGGAGAGAGCGCATCCCCTTTTATAGATGAAGGGGACGACCTTACCAGTGAGAGAGGGAGAGTTTACGTATGCTACTAAGTCTTGTTGCCCACATCATCGGGTACAATGATGATTGTAGGCGCCCATAATACTGTTTATGTCAGACACATGTGGGAGGTTTTACCGTATTTACCATATATGGCAAATGACGGCACCCACAACACTGTTGATGCCCAGAGGCATGTGGGGGTTTTACCATGTTTGTCTGGTATGGGAGTTGAGGACGCCCACAACACTGTAGGGCAAATGTCGGTGCCCACAACACTGCTTGGGCTACGACATGCCTGGAAGGTGGCAGGGCACCCTTCTGAGATGCCCTATCGGTACTGTGCTGCAGGTGTATAGGGTACGGTCCTTGGTATTGCGTTTGACTTGAACGCCCTGCCTTTCTTGCTCTGCTCATTTTCTGGGTCCTTCACCGAGCGGACGTCCCCGGTCGGTTGGTCCTAGTCGGAGAAGAGCTGTAAACAGAGGTTCGATGCATCCCCGGTCGAAGATGCGAGTCGGAGTCTTAGGCGAGCGTCGTTCCTTCTCGGCCTGGCCTTCCGGTCGGAGAGGCGGGCCAGAGTCGGAAGTGAGCGCCGGAGTCTAAGGTGAGCCGACCAGGCCTTCCAATCGGAGAGGCGGGCCAGAGTCGAAGGCGAGCGTCGTTCCTCTTTGGCCAGGCCTTCTGGTCAGAGAGGCGGGCCGGAGTCGGAAGCGAGCGTCGTTCTTCTTTGGCCAGGCGTTCTGGTCGGAGAGGCGGGCCAGAGTCGGAAGCGAGCGTCGGTCCTCTTCTTGGCCAGGCCTTCCAGTCGAAGATCGTCCTTCTAGTCTATCATTAGGTTTTTAGGCCGGCCCAGGAGTTACGAGTCGTTCGCAACGTCATCTGCTAGGCCGAGCTTTTGCTGGGAATAAGGTCCATGAGGGACCCCGGGTTTATGAACCCAATACTTTAGATCTATGGTTTTCTATAATTAAATGGAACAATTCAAAGCTATAGTTCTATGGTCAAATTTTTATGATGGGCTAATTATTGCATGCTTAAACTTTAGTTAAAATTTCATACTCCTTGAATCATATATATAACTTAGTTATAGATTTTATTTAGGTTTATGTTTAAAAATATAAATAAATCTATAGCTAAGATATACATGATCCAATAAGTATGAAATTTTTACTATAGTTCCATCATACAATAATTAGTCCACCATAAAAATTTCATCACAATTGGACTACAGAAACTGCAGCTATGAATTATTTCAATTAATTACAGAAAACATAGATCTAAAGCCACAACAAAAACTTTGTACTAAAGCATATTATATTATATGTTTACTGTGTAGATCTATTCATGTGGAGTCCAACAAAATTGGATTTTCCGTTTTATGATTTTTCTATGATTTACTATGATAAATAAATCTATAACTAAGTTATACATGATCCAATAAATATTAAATTTTTACTACAGTTCAATCATACAATAATTAGTCCACCATAAAAATTTTATCAGAATTGGACCATAAAAACTGCAGCTATGAATTATTTCAATTAATTACAAAAAATCATACATCTAAAGCCACAACAAAAACTTTATGCTAAAGCATACTATATTATATGTTCACTGTGTAGATCTACTCATGTGGACTCCAACAAAATTAGATTTTGTATTTTATAATTTTTTCTGTGATTTATTATGATTTTTCAAAGATTCAACCAAAATAAATAAAAAAGAAAAAAAATAAAATCGCCTTCAAAACTGCTTATAACATGGTCAGGGAGGTAAAAAAGAACGGTTTTAAAAGTTGGGGGAGGTGTTCTGCCCGGTTTTAGAGTTCAGGGAGAAAAAGCGAACTTTCGGGAAAACTCAGGGAAGTAATATGGACTTTTTCCATATATATTGGTTCTTAAGAAAACAACAAGTGAAGCCATAAGACGAAGCACTTTTCTCCAAGCTATAAAATCCAAGCGCAAGCTTACAAAGAGCTGGCTAGAGCAAGTCCAGCTGCAGGCCAAGCCGAACAACTTGATTTCACTATAGCATAAACAAGTCCATTTTTTTCCCTTTGCAAGCCCCCCCCCCCCCCCCCCCCCCCCCCCCCCCCCCCGAGGCCGGCAGAATGACGAGAAGATGCATTAGCAATTAACAAGAGTAACACACACATCAATGTACACTAAGCTCCCCATTATCATACTCACCGTCTTGCGTTTCTTTGTCATGTTTGACCATATCATATGCGCCATTTGCATCGCATCTGATGACCAGAGTACCAGACTAGATCCTCGGCCGGCCGGCCCCAAGCAGCAAGTTAGCTTCTGCTTGCTGGTGTCGTCGTCTCCACGACTGCAGAGCGAGGTAGCAGCCTCACAGATTATTGCCAAGCCTAGCTAGGTAGCTAAACCCTACCTTGCTCCGGACTCTACTCTGACAACTGATAGATCATCACAAGCACATGGAGTTGGGGCCAGAGAGGAAGGACGACGAGGGTGCAGGTGCACGGGCGTCGCCATCGTCGTTGTCCCCGAGCTGCGAGGCCGACGGCGACAAGGATCTGCCGAAGCAGCAGCAGCGCGCCATAGGCGGCGGCGGCGACGACGACGACGATGACGACGAGGGAACAAGGCAGCCGTACAAGTGCACCTTCTGCAGGAGGGGGTTCCCGACGGCGCAGGCGCTCGGCGGTCACATGAACGTGCACCGTCGGCACAGGGGCAGACCAGCAGCAGTGTCCGCCGGCGCCGCAGCGGGAAGCAGCGCCGCCAGTGTCTACTACTACGACCATCAGCCGTGCTCGACGATGACGACGTCGACGACGCCCGTTCTGGCGTTCGCCCAACAGGCTACGACTCTGCCGGCGGACGGCGGTGTGGCCGCGTTGCACGCCCAACGGAAGCCGCACGAGCTGCTGCCTCTGTTCGGCCGCGGTGACTGCTGCGCTGCCGGCCGTGGCAGCGGCGCGGCCGCCGAAGATGTACGAGAAGATCGCTACTTCGCCATCGCCGAGGAGGGGGATGGAGGGGAGGAGCTCGACTTGGAGCTCAGGCTTGGAGGTGCAGGATCATGACCTCACGATCGAGTATTCAGCTCCATGCTTTCAGTGTATGCATATATATGCGCGTGGTTCTTATATTACAGCCATTTCTTTCTCGCTAATCAAGCTAACTGCCTCATCAGTGCTTAGTTGATTACTTTTTTTTTTTGCACGGATTATGTACAAGAGATCGAAACAATGGAGTGATTTTAGATCGATCAGTTAACAAGGGATTAATTATAGAAAGAACCACAGACGATTTCTTGGCAGGATTTGTGAATGCATGCTTTAAAATGAGTAATTTGATTCATAGGAAATTTTTTATCAGTTTTGCTAATACATGCATTCACGATACGTACCAATAATTCAATACTGAAGATTAGTCGGCGCATCTGAACTAATAAGCTCTTTCCTAATTCTTCAGGCTGTTGTTTGTTTGGATTTATTTCACATGTTCCATGACCGCAGAAATAAATGATATTCTTGTGTTTTAGTGAAAAATGATCGACCTGCATATCTGAATTTTTTTGCTAGTTATTTACATGACTAACTGGAATACATTAGGGAATACACAAGTTCCAGAAAATTTGAAAGAGATGTTAATGGCTAGCTACCAATATGTGATTAGCATTAGTTATATTCTGAAACCTTTTTTCGATAAAGAAAGTTCTCGTTGGCCCACAGGATCACCGGCTTAGGTGAGTGAACCACTCACCAGTCTTGCCGAGCATCCGCTAGTGTTGCCGAGCACCCACTAGCCGTGCCGACCACGAACAAGCGTTGTCCGTCCCCACACACTATGGCTGGAGCTAGAAGAAAAATGGAGAACAGAGCGTGCACACACAATACAAGACACCAGCGTTGGCCAAAGCCCTGTCTGTGAGATGGCAAATCTGAGCTCTCTTTACTGAGTTGCCGTGGTAGTCTATTTATACAACTCTATCAATCTGGTCCTAGTACAGCGCACATGCTGTAACAGTAACTAGATAACATACAGGGATGACTCTACGCCGGCCACTGCATGTGCCTACAGTACTGCAGGTGAGCCGTGCGATACCTGCACCTGCAGCGACTAAAGTATCACAACAGGGGGCCTTTTTGATGCCGCCTTCCCTTGCTGTGTTCACACAAGGTAGTAGTAGATTATCTAACAATCTTTCCCTAATCATACTGCTAACCCTTTTACCCCCTCCATGCCGATCATCTCCTTCAGCTCCGTGAGTCAAAGACGTCCGAGCGGCTTGGTGAGGACGTTCACGAGTTACCGACCAGCGATCACGATCTGCCCTCCATCGACATAGTCTCTGAGGAAGTGGAACTTTACGTCGATGTGTTTGCTCCGGTCGTGTAGAACCGGATTCTTCACGAGGGCGATGGCGGGCTGGTTGTCCACCATCAGTGATGGTGGGTGAGCTTCCACACCGATCAGCTCGCCCAGCAGCTGGCGTACCACACAACTTGGCACACCGCTATGGCCACCACTACGTACTCTGCCTTGCATGTAAATAGCGCCACCACCTTCTGTTTCAGTGACAGCCATGAAATTGGGACTGACCCGAGGAAGACGAGCACGCTAGAGGTGCTCCGTCACCTGTCGATATCCCTCGCCATGTCTGCATCGCTGAACACAGTGAGCTACAGCCTACTCCTACCGGTCCTTGGGAAGATGATCCTATGATCCACCGTCCCATTGACGTAGCGCAGTAGCCGCTTCACCGCAGCCTAGTGATTCTCTCTAGGATCCTCCATGAAGCAACTAACGTAGCCCACGGCAAATGCAATGTCCGGCCTCGTGTGGACTAGGTAGCGCAAACCGCCGACGATGCTCCGGTAGAGTGTCGCATCCACCTTCATCGTGGTGCTAGCCTTCGTCAGCTTCAGCTGCTCCTCCATCGGAGTCACGCATAGCTTGCACTCAGTCATGCCTCTCCTTTCCAACAACTTGGAGGCATACACGCTCTGACCGAGCATGAGTTCCTCCTTCCCCTATCTCACCTCAATGTTGAGATAGTAGGAGAGTGCATCGAGATCGCTCATTCGAAAACAAGCTGCCATCTCACGCTTGAAGCTATTGATGTCCTCCGTGTGCGCGCCGGTGACGATCAAGTCATCCACATACACGTCGACGATGAGCTCCTCCTTCCTCCATCGCCACGTGTAGAGCACGTGCTCGGTTGCGCACCTCTGAAACCCAAGCTCGCTCAGCGTGGCGTCAAGCTTGGCGTTCCATGCTCGTGGGGCCTGTCGCAACCCGTAGAGCGCCTTGCGTAGTCGGAGCACCCTGTGCTCCTCTCCCTTGACGGCAAAACCTGGAGGTTGCCTGACAAAGACCGTTTCTGCCAGTTCACCGTTGAGGAAGGCCGATTTAACGTCCAAGTGATGGACGCATAAGTCCTTTACTGCTGCCAAGGCAAGTAGCAAACGGACCAACTCTATGCGCGCTACTGGCACAAAGACCTCCTCGAAGTCTATGTCCTCACGCTAAACAAAGCCTCGGGCGACGAGGTGCGCCTTGTGCTTGACAATGGCGCCGAGCTCATCCCGCTTGACTTTGTACATCCACTTCAGGCTGATCGAATGGCATCCTAGAGGTGGATCGACGAGTTGCTAAGTCTCATTTTCCTTGATCGCCTTCATCTCCTTCAGCGTCGCTCGTTGCCAGTTTCTGTCCCGTTCGGCCAACGCGAACATGGGTGGTTCCTCTGCACTGACTAGCAGCAGCTCTGTGTCATTGAGCAGTCGACCAGTCAATCCTAAGGGTCCTGTGCTGCCGATGATATCATCTAGCCTATGGAACCGCACCTCCTCACCTTCATGGAAGGCATCCACGAACTCAGTGATGTCACTTGGAGGTGAGGCAAACTCGATCGGCGTCGATGGAGTTCCCTGTTCCGCCGGAGTGCTCGGTACAGTACCTGAAGTGCTCGGCACCCTAGGTTTAGTGATTAACACTACTTCTGGATAGCTTGTCATAACTCCTGCAGTGTTTGGCCACACTGTAGGAGTGCCCAGCCTCAGTCTTGGAGTGGTCGGCACCACTACAAGACGTCTTGGCTCCGCCACGGGAGTGCTCGGCACCCATCCTAGAGTGATCGCCACCACTGCAGAACCTCCTGGCACCACTCCTAGCATGCTCGGCATCCCTCTAGGAGTGCTCGACACTCCTTCCAAAGTGCTCTGCATCCCTCCCGAAGTGCTCAGCACTGCCCTAGGAGTGCTTGGCTCCACCGCCGGAGTGCTCGACACCTCTTCCCAGCGTCTCCACCATCGTGGATGACCAAGTGCTCAACGACAAAGGTGTTGGTGAAGCCGCCTGCTTCCCCTATGCTCGGACTGCTCCTGTCCCAAGCCGCCTCCTCGTTGAACACGACGTCGCGTGAGACAAGCACCTTGTCTCCGCATGGGTTGTAGAGCCCGTACGCCTTGGTACCCTCCATGTAGCTTAGGAACACCATAGGTGTGCTCCTGTCCTCTAGCTTAGAGAGGTTCGGCTTCATCTTCCTGACATGGCTGATGCAACCGAATGTCTAGAGGAAGGACACGCTCGGTTTGCGCCCATACCAAGCTTTGAACAGTGTCTTGCCCGTCAGGGCTTTGGTCGGAGTGCGGTTGAGGATGAACACCACCATGGCCATCGCCTCCCCCAGAACCTTGTCGGCATGCCTTTAGCCTTTATCATTGATCGGGCCATGCCGACCACCGTCTGGTTCTGCCTCTCCACCATGTCATTCTGTTGTGGTGAGTACGGTGCGGTGTGGTGTTGCCCCACACCCTGATCCACGCAGTACGTAGCGAACTCCACTGAAGTGAATTCACCACCACGATCAGTCCTCAGCATGCGGAGCTTCTTGCCGCTCTTAGCCTCTGTGCGCGTCTTGAACTTCTTGGTCGCCGCCGCCGCTTCGTCCTTGCTCATCAGGAGTTGCAGCCACATGTAGCAACTGCAGTCATCCACGAGCAGGAGGAAGTACTGCCGACCACTGTTTGTAGCAGGTGTGATCGGCCCGCAGAAGTCACCGTGAACGAGCTTGAGAGCTTCCTTCGCATGATACTTGGCCGCCTTTGGGAAAGGTAGCCTCCTCTGCTTCCTAGCCAGGCAGCTGTCACATAGCTCACCTCCGTGCTTGATGTGGGGTAGCCCTCGGACCATCTTCTCTAGACGACCAAGCGTGTCAAAGTTGAGATGTCCGAACCGGGTATGCCACATCCACGGTTCCTCGGAGTGCCTTGCTGCTAGGCACACCGGCTGCTCTACCTTCAGGTTGAGCAGGTACAACCGGTTCAGGGACCTCTTCACCTTGGCAAGAAGTTGTTGCTCTTGGTCCCTAATCCTAAGGACGTCGTCCATGATCAGTACCTCGCTACCACGCTCATCCAGTTGACCAATGCTGGAACGCAGCTGCGGGATATAATATACATCCGTTAGCGCGCGGTGCTCCCCGTTCTAGCATTTGAAGATAATGGTGTTGCGCCCTTGGATAGCCACCCTTTAGCCATCACCAAACTTCACCATACCGGTGACATCGCCATCGAGCTCGGAGAAGGATGCCTTGGAGCCCGTCATGTGGTTGCTGGCACCGGAGTTCAGATACCGCTGCTGCTCCTGGTCGGCGCCCACACGCCCGAGGTGAACTTGGGCGCGTGGTTTGTCGAGGTTGATGGTCTTCATGGCCTTCCTAGGTCCTTCCACTGTCGTCGCCTCTTCCTTCTCCTCGGCCTTGACGTCGTGCAGTGCATAGAACGTCGCCATCAGGATAGTGGCCTCATCCTCATCATCAGCTTGCGCCAGATGAGCTTCAGCCTTCTTCTCCTACTTGTGGTTTGGGCACTCCCATGCCCAATGGCCCATCTTCCCGCAATGCCGGTAGGCGTTGGGGTCGACCTGCTTCTTCTCCGAAGAAGCCTTGCTGCGGCGCTTGCCATCGCCACCTCAACTAGAGGAGGTTGCCTTCTTAGAGTTCCTTCGAGCAGCCCACTCCTCTTCCGTCAGTAGGAGTTTTCCACTGTCCTTCGTTGCTGTCGCCTGCTCCAGGCGCTCATCCATCATCCGCAGACGGCCTGTCACATCCTCAATGGTGAGGGTGGACAAGTCCAACATCATCTCTATGGAGAGAGCGATCTGGATGTACTTTGCCGGCACGGAGTGGAGGTACTTGGAGACCGCCTCTGCTTCATCGATGGTGATGTCGTGGCTCTTCAGCTTGCTGATGAGCGTCTACAGACAAAGGGAGAAGTCCTCCACCGTTTCACCATCCTTGAACTTGAGGTTGGTATACTCCTACTTCAGAAGCTGGGCCGTCGTATTCTTTGCGTGGTCGGAACCGACGCGCATCGCCACAATAGCCTTCCACACCTCTTTAGCAGAGCTCTTCATCCCCAACAGCTCCCTGTACTCCGCCGGTACAGCAGTGAGGATAGCCTCCAGCGCTGACATGTCATCTTCTTCAGTGTCGGTGCCCTTGTCAACAGCATTCTAGAGCCGTCGGGCTCTGAGCTTGACCTTCATGGTCACCGACCACTCTCCATAGTTGGTGCGAGTCAGCGTCGGCCAACTGGTACCGCTGACCTCCCGCACCGTGCGAACAACGACCTCCGGTCATGGTTGGGCAGCCACAGCAGTGCCACTGTTGTCGCTCATCTCTGAACCGTCCGTCATCGCCAACGGTTAGTCTGGCGATGGCGCTTGTATGGCTCTAATACCACTTGTTGGCCCACAGGATCACCGGCTCAGGTGAGTGAACCACTCACCAGTCTCGTCGAACACCCGCTAGTGTTGCCGAGCACCCACTAGCCGTACCGACTACGAACAAGCGTTGTCCGTCCCCACACACACTATGACTAGAGCTAGAAAAAGAAGGGAGAACAGAGCATGCACACATAATATAAGACACCAGCGTTGGCCAAAGCCCTGTCTGTGAGATGACAAATCTGAGCTCTCTTTACTAAGTTACCGTGGTAGTCTATTTATACAACTCTATCCATCTAGTCCTAGTACATCGTACATGCTGTAACAGTAACTAGATAACATACAGGGCTGACTCTACGCCGGCCACTGCATGTGCCTACGGTGCTGCAGGTGAGCCGTGCGGCGCCTGCAGCTGCAGTGCCTACAGTATCACAGCAGGGGGCCTTTTCGGCGTGGCCTTCCCTTATTGTGTTCACACAAGGTAGCAGTAGATTATCTAACAGTTCTTATTAACTTTTCAAGACATCACATTGAGATGATACAGAGTTTAAAAAAGAACTTGACATAAAGCACAAAACCATGCACACTCTAGTAACTATTGATACAAAGGCTAGATCAACACCCAAACACCCTAAGAAAAAAAATAAAACAACTATTTTCATTGTTTTTTTTCTTCATGTAAATTAAAGGGAAAGCAAATTAAAGGCTCATCAATGGATCGATATATATTTGTGCTTTCAATACTCAATGTTCATAAGCATGTATTATGAGGGAACTGTTTATGAAATCTACTAACAGCGTGGAGTCACACATTTTTAATCTAGGATACTTCAGAGTATTTATTTGAACTTACTCTGAACCATATGACATCAGTAGAAAAAAAAGGTTCAGAGATTCAGAGCATATAGAAGAACTGCTTCATCTATAAACATTTTATTCACGACTCATATATTATACGTATTATTTCTTATAGTTTAGCTATGAAGACAATATACACCCCCCCCCCCCCCCCCCCCCCCCCACCCCACCCCCACCCCCCATGCATCCAGTTAATCATGATGATTCATCTGAAATTGCAATTCTGATCATTAATAGTGTCACAACAGCCAAGATTTCTTTGGCCCGATGATGAGTTGATGACATGTTCGATCTTTAACCAACTGATCAAACAACTACTCAAATATTGCCCCTGACAAAAAAGTTCTACATCACCTCAAACCGTTCAAATTCAGGAAGGGACAGGCATCCACATATATATACTATGACATGAGCTCATCAGTAGTTCAGCCAAGATTTATACCATATCCTTACATGCTGACAAATGTTCGATTTCAGAGGATCTGGGGACCTTTTCTGGCTAGCAAGTGGATTTATAAAATAGCAGAGTTAGTATGTTAGTTTCAAACATTCAAAGATGTACCACTTCTCTGGAAAAGGTTGTTGAACCTACTGCATTTCTCCTTGTGGTCGAAAAAAAGTTGTTTGTTTGTGGCCTCAATCATGATCCATATATTCCATTATATTCCTAGGAGTACAATGTAGTATAGATTTATTTATCCTGCAGCCGGCTTCAGCAGTTCAGCGACATAGTACAATGGTACCAGGGGCTTGCGCTTCAGATTTTTCATACTAAAATTTCTGTAGATTTTTTATATGCCAATAAGCTAACTACAGCTGTTCGGTTGGCTGGTTCATATCATTGCTGGTTCGTTTATGTGAGAGAGAAGTACTGCTGGCTAGTTCAGATAAACAGTACTCATGTGAGGGGCTGGCCAGCCCCAGCGATCAGGCTGCGTTGTGGACTAAATGGATTATTGCACCCACTTGGAGCTTCTGTATGTATGGCCTGTACTGTAGTTTTATTGCACAAGAATTTGACTAGAACGAGTAGTTTCACAGGGGGGAAAATCCTTGTTGCGGCCTTAGGCCCCGTTTAGTTTCACCCAAAAACCAAAAATTTTTGCGCAGTGTCCGTCACATCAAATCTTGCGGCATATGCATGGAGTACTAAATGTAGATGAAAAAAAAAAACTAATTACACAGTTCATCGAGAAATCACGAGACGAAACTTTCGAACCTAATTAGTCCATAATTAAACACTAATTACCAAATAACAACGAAAGTGATACAGTAACCAAAACCCAAAAATTTTTGATCTAAACGTGCCTTTTGAGTGGAGTACACTGTAGCAAAAGACATAGGGATTCAGAAACAGCGCACTGGCGGGAGTCAAATCAAAAGACTGAAGCAAGATCCTGATGCTTCCGCACCTCTCTCTTGTGTCTTGTCCACTTGAAAAACACAGATCTTCTCCTCCAGGTGGGTGGTGGGCCCCGCATGCCCGGCCCCTTCGCTTGCTTAAAATCCAGCTTGTTCGTTTTTTTTAATTGAAATAATATTTTTTTAAATAATTCAGTCGAAATAGTATTTTTATTTATTTTTTCACTCAAATTCAGTCCAACGAACTGCGCAAGTGCATTGTATCTGGACTGACCAGCTTGTCAACTAGCCTCAGGCAACGGATTATGGGCTGGGCTGGCAACGGATTATTGGTGACGCATCCCGTCTCTGTACTACCTATCGTAATCTCCATGTGATGTGAATCCTACCTGAAAGCTCAAGCAATGGGATTATGGGAAGGAAAATACTCCTTGCATCAGTGTCATGTCATGTGATGGATGCGAGGTCTACATGAATCTCATCGATCGGATAACGCGGCCCTCGTGCTTACCTACCGGCCAAATCCGTCGTCGTCACCACCTCGATCCATTCCATGCCCACTTCTCAACTCAGTGCTCGCGTCTCATCTCATGCTGATGCTACACCTCTCTCAAGTCAACGATGCATACAATCTCTGAAACTACTACGTGCTGGTGCAGCGAACCAACCGTTTGCGGTTCGTCTCAACACATACAAGCACTCTCTAAAACGTAGGATTCACGAAGGAATTCTGTAGAGTTGTAAAGTTGAAGGATCTCCCCCCCTATGTAGACCTTTGAAACGAAGGATTGGCCATACTTAAATCCCACAAAATTCTTACGAAGTGGCTTCATTCATAGAAATTTTGGAGGAAATCTGACCTGAGGTTTAACATAGAAACTTTTCTCTCTGTCTATCTTTTCTCTTCTAATTCATGTGTTTCTCCTGTGTTGTATCAAATGATGTAGGACTGCAGTTCCAATTTCTATAGGATTGCATTTAACAAACAACTCCAATACTGCGTTTTTTTCTTCTATTTCCGTGTTTTAGATATCCTACGATTCCATAGAAACCCTTGTACCGCCAGCAGGTTACCAGCAGCAATAAGGGGAATGAGTGGGTCATTCTTCCATTCCTAAAAGGTAGTGGTAAATACAATTGTCGAACTCCCTCCATTTAGATCCTACAACCAGGTTAGCTAACTTACAAAACTTCAGCCTTATTGCCACTACTGGCCATTACATACCACCACCCAAGTTTCTATGAAGGACTCTAAGGTATCAGACTCTCCTTCATTCTCAGGACGCCGCAATTCCCATCTGAAAGACTCACAATGGCACATCGTCATTTGCCATTTCACTACCATTTGCCATCCTCCAGCAATTGTGCTGCAAGACACCAGAAACCCTCGACAGCCATCGCATTCCGATGGCCTGTAAAAAAAAAATCTTCTGCAATGCTAGACAGTGGGGTCGTATTCATTGTCAGTCATGGTGGCGCCATGTTTGGCTACTTCAGAGTTCAGAGCTCTTGGCAGGCAGCAAAGGAACCCGCCAGTAGTTGTAAGTATCATGTGTTCTGAAGAATCCGCGTGAGCTCTTCTTTCACTTCCTGCAGAACAAGCGGCTTCTTCAGGACGCCGTTGATCCCTGACTGTGCGCACTTCTCCCACACGTTCTGCTCCGATGTCATGGCCATCACCAGGGGCCAGTGCGAGCTCCTGTACTGCCTGATCCTCGAGGCAGCATCCAGGGGATTAATCGTCGACATGTCAAGGTTAACCATGACGAGCTGGAATGAGGCAGAGGAAGGGCCGACCGAGTTCATGAACCCTGAGCCTGAGGGGAGCGAGGATACAGTGCAGCCTAGCCTCTCCAGGAGCTTCCGCGCCACGACTAGGTTGATCTCATCGTCGTCGATGAGAAGAACCTTCAGCCCGGCTATTTGGTTAGATGGCGATGGGTTTTGCAGATCAAATGATCCTCCGAGGCTGGAGCTCGCCAGCGATGGTTGAAGCTGGAATCTCAGGACCAGGGTCATGCTCTCTGGGAGTCCTTGCCCGTCAAGAATTGCCCAGATGTTCCCTTGCATCATCTGTTGAGAGAGAGCATCACAAGGCAAAATATTAGTGACTGAACACAAATGTCTCTAAGCTTCCTGCCTGCACAAAATGCAAAGGACACGCATACTGGTTTCAGAGTACCTGCACAAGCTTCCTGCACATGCTGAAGCTGAGCCTGAGATCAAACCCTTCGGTTCTTGGCCTCCGCAAGAACTGCGCAAGCGAACCCGACGAGTCAGCATTCTGCTGCCTCTTCACCCCAATCACAAACTTGACCGATGAGTGCCCACCGGAGTAGCTTGGCCTCCATGGATCCCACCTCTGGTCCTCCATCGGCTCATCATCAGCACGCACCCGGAACGTGACGTTCCCCGCATCGATCCGACCAATCAGATTGCCAACCATGTGCAACAAGACATGGAAAATCCGCCGCTCGTCGCCAATGACAAGGTCCGGCAGCATGTTCTCGACGTGCACCACGAAGCCAAACCCCCTGAAGTTACACAGACACCTGGCAACGCAGGCGGCATCCCTGATCATGGAGTGCAGGTGGAATGGCCACGTCTCCAGCGGAAAGCGCTCTTGGTTGGCAGTGGACATCTCCATTACATCGTTGATGAGCGTCGAGACGACGGTTGCGGTCCGCGCCATAGTATCGACAACGAGCTTCTGCTCAGACGTCACGCCCTCCTGCACCACGGACACCAGTCCCTGGATGGAGTGGATGGGCCTCCGCATTCCCTGGCTCATGACGCGCTGGAACGCGTCCCTGGCCTCGTTCGCCATGAGAGCGTCCCGTCTCGCCTGCAGCAGCTCGCGGTTCTGCTCGGCCAGCCTGTCGCGCATAGCCTGCGACTCCTCCAGCAGCGAGGCGTGTGAGAGCGCGACGGCCACCTGATCGGCGACCACCTCAACGATCTCCAGCTCGTGCGGCGCCCAGTTCCTGTCGCTGGGCGGCACCAGAACCAGCAGGGCGTAGCTCGTCTTGATCACCTCGGGCGTTCCGCCGTTGAAATCGGCGACCTTGAGCATCGGCATCCGAATCGCGGCCACGGTGCCGGTCCCCTCCTTGCCGCCGCCGCTTGCGGACCCAAGGACCGAGTCCGGCGGCAGCAGCTTGACCCCGTCGGTGCCCTTGACCTCGAGGACGTCCGCGTCGTCCGTGGCGACGACGGCCTCGCCGTCGTCGTCGCTGCCCCGGCGGAGCTCGTGGGTGAGGCACATTCCGGACTTGTCCTCGGAGGGCATCCAGACGGCGCAATTGTTGAGCGCGAGCACCCTGGAGAGCTCGATGAGCGTGGTGTAGAGCACGGTGTGGCGGTCGAGCGAGCGGCGGATCTCCTGGGTGAGCATGCGGACGTGCCAGCTGGCCTCCTCCTGGCGCTTCATGAGCACCACCTCGCGGTCGAGCTCGCGGGCCTTGATCCAGAGCAGGCTCTCGCGGACCTTGACGCGCAGCAGCTGCGGGATGAGAGTGAGCAGCGTGATGGCGGTGAGGAAGGAGACGAGCGCCGTGAGGAACTTGGCGGCGGTGAGGAGCAGCACGACCATGAACGGGTGGGACTCGTAGGTGAAGGCCGCCAGCAGGTGGGTGAGGCCGCAGAGCACGATGAAGGCGCCGAACTGGACCAGCACCCACCGGAACGGGAGCAGGTGGCGGAGGCCCGCGACGAAGTAGAGGATCTCGAGCGGGATGGAGAAGTAGGCCGCCGCGATGAGCAGGTCGCTCACCTTCTGCCACTTGAAGATGTTGTCCAGGCTCCAGAACCCGCCTGCGCCGGCGCCGCCACCGCCGCCGTCGCAGCCGCAATGCGCGTACCCCATCTCGCCGGCGGCGGGGGCGGCGGCGGCGAGCGCCAAGAGGAGGAGCCAGCGCATCCGCATGGCGATGGGGGAAGAGGAGGAATGGAGTCTCCGTCTGTCCGGTGGGTCCAGTTCAGCTGCGCCGCTGCTGCTGATGCAAACAAGGACGACCAAATTGGCAAGTTGGCGAGGAGAAACGAGAAAAAGATTGCAACTTTCGCATAGTCTAGCATTTGGGGAGCGTACCATGTGGTTAGCGCTGCCGATTTATAATGACGCTAGCGGCATTGCGGTAGCGTCCAAGAGGAAGGAAAGCGAGCAGGAGCTTAGCGCCGCCTTGGCTGGTCCGAAATGGCGGAGACTCCGGGCCGGGGAAGAAAAAGGCCACGGCTTGGGGACCTCTCCCGCACTAGCACCATCTGTATGTACCTGCAGCAGAGCAAAGCAAAGAAAGGAGAAGGATCAGATACCATTTCGACGAGAGATTTTTCAGGACTCCCAGGCGGGTGCTGTGGGTGTGGGATTCCCATTCCCTGGAAAGATGGATGGAAACCATTTTTGAATCCTCCCTGATTGAACGAACTTGCCTGGAAAAGTTCAGGACTCTGTGTGCGCCCCTCTTCAATCAGAAACGGATCGAATTGTTTCCAACTGAAAGCTGTTGTTCTGTATCAGCAGCACTAATTCAATGAATCAAATTGCAAAGAAGAAGAAAAAAGGGCGGTTGTTGTTGCGACGCTCGGGAGCAGGTGATGCTGGAGAGCAGGGGAGGGCCGCACCCAGATCTGCAGGCGGCCTGATTAGCGAGGAGAGGCAGACGGAGGAGAGCAACAAGAGCAATCAGGTGGAAACGGATGGATGGATTGGTGGACCGACCCAACCGAGCAGCAACCAACCTGGGGATGGGGATGGGGATGGATGGAGCAGGACGAAGAGGGAGGAGGAGGAGATGCTTGAGATACTTGGAGAACGGGCCAGAGGGGATGCAACTGCAGTCTGCTGCAGAGTAGAGGAAACGGGCGGGGTGAGGAGGAAGAAGACGACGAGGAGAGGAGGAGCAGCCGAGGATGGGAGGCAGAAAGCCAGAAGCTTGTAGGCGGTAGGAGCACGCACGCAGATCGCTCGTGCGTCTCTCGCTGTCGCTCGGACTCGTCGGGTCAGGCGGCTCACAGTCACAGCAGCTCGTTCCTGCGGCTGGAGTGCTGGACTCGAACACGAACAGGAGGAAGGAAGAACGAAGCACCAACCACCAAGCAAAGCAGCAGGTGGACGAGTGAGTGAGAGACTCCTCCTCCGTCCCAGCTGTCAGTGAGGGGAGGGTGACATGAGGATCACCTGGTCACAGGGGCTGCTGTTGCTTGTGCTACCCTTTCCCTAGCCACTTTTCCCCTTTTTCCTTTCCTTTGCGTTTCCTCCTCCTCCTTGGTCTTGGTTGGAATGGAACAGCAGGGGAAGAACTGCGGCCAAAATATCTTCTTGTTGTTTTTACGGCAGACGCGCACCACTAATCGTAGCGGCTAAACCGTGTTTAGGTCTCCTCAGACAAATAAAAATATAAGGAAAAAAAGAAAAAAAGATCCAAACACTTGTATCCTGCAATCCAATTATATTCGTCCTGACATTAAAAAAAAAATTATATCGACCCTAGACTATTGTTCTCTGCATCGCCTCAGCCACATTGCCAGCCGCCCTCCACCTCGTCGCCTGCCACCCCTGGATCCATGCCTCTACACCCTCGGCCCGAACCAAGGACGAGGGAGAGGTGATTTTAACTAAAACCCACCTTCACAAGGAAAAGAATAATCCTATCTAAGCTAGCTACAGAACCAAACATGATCAAGACAAGCTAGACTTTCACTGGTACAAATAAACTTGTATTATATTCTGGAGCTAGGTTTGGCTTAGTCGGGCCAGCTCTCGAAAGTGAACAAAACACGCCCACTGACAAGAGAAGAGAGGAATGGATGGACATGGGTGGGCTTGGTTCCGTTTGCTCCCCTGCAAATGGCAATGGCGATGGCATACTCTGAACCTGCAATTAGCAGCAGGCAGGGCATCAACTTCCTCTGATGCTTTGCTTTGCGTTGCGTTGCGTTGCGTCGATGGTACTCGTACGTGTACGACTCCGTGTCCGTCCGTCTTCGATTTGCCGTCCAAACAAACCCCTAAGCAAAGCAGAAGCAGGTGTGAGTGTGATGAGGCTGTGAGGCTGGGGGAGGAGAACCTGGACATGGACTTGATGCATGCATTGCATCCAGTCCAGTCCACCGTATCTGTCCTTTTCTCATCCTGCTCTCTCTCTCTCTCTACTGCTGCTGCTTTGTGTTTGTTGGGGTTCTGCTTCCGCCTGCTGGGATCTTCTGCGACCAAGGGCAAGGTAGTAAGCGTATGTACTTCTACGTACTTACATGTGTCGGAGCTGTATGTACACAATACCGTATAAAGCTTCTAGTTGTCACTCTTTTTTTCTTCTTCTCCAGGTTTGTTCAATCCACTCGCATTAACAGTTACTCCAGCAGCTAAAATTAGTACACTATTGCTGGCTTGTTTCAGCTTATTCTATCTCACATAACACTATTGAATCGTCCGAAACCATTCGAAATTTTACTGTGCAGGGCATCAGCCGAACACGTCGAAAATTAGTACAAACAGTTACTCCAGCAGCTAAAATTAGTACATGGACATCAAACATACTAGTATTTCTTATTGTTCAATATCGTTGTCGTAGCCGTTGGATCCAAAGGCCACAGGAAGCAATTTCTTGGGACCTCATTTAAGCGTGGGCAAAATACCCGATACCCATTACCCGTACCCGAATTACCCGAACCTGGACCCGAATTACCCGAACCCGAGGTACCCGATCCCAAATTCGGATAGCGATTTTGATTACCCGAAATTAGTTTGGGTAATTCGGGTAATATCCCCCGGTACCCAAACTACCCGAACTACCCAAAGATTTGTTTTTGTCTTTGTATTTATCATGTGTTGTTAGCTGAACCATTTAACTTATCACTTTATTAGAATATAATTCTCTCTATTTGAATGAGTGACTGTAATATATTATTCTCTACAAATTGCTATGAAAATTCTATACAAATTGCTGCTGAAATTATGTATAGATCGCTACTGAAATTTAGTGTAGTTGGTTGTTTTCTGTAAATTTGGGTATATCGGGTAATACCCGAACCCGAACCCGAATTATCGGGTACCCGAATTTGCGGGTAGTGTTTTTTCGGGGATAATATCGGGTAGCAATTTTCATTACTCGAATTTTAAATTACCCGAATTACCCGACCCGAAAAAATCAGGTAACCCGAACGCCCAGGCTTAACCTCATTGGGTTTTTTAAGAGTAATCTTTTTTTAATGCCAAAGATTAGGCAGGTCATTTTCGGGTAAAAAATTTACTATGAATTTGGCAAGCTAAATGTAAGAGGCTAATAAATTTTGTTAGAGTGAATCACAACAATAATTGCAACCGTGTATATTCAGGCTTGTTTGGATTCTTAGATCTAAATTTTGGCCTGACAAAGTTGAGAACAAAAGTTTGTGAAACGGTCTAAACTCGAGACATCACTTTAGACCTCCTATTTGATGCCTTAGGAGTCTAAGAGTTAAAGTGGTCTAAAGTTTAATGGCTAAACTTTGGACTACGGAATCCAAATAGGGCCTCAGGGTGCGTTTGGCCGCTTGGAACCGTTTCGTTTCTTGCTTGGAATTGCATAATTGCAGCCAAACAAAAATGTAGAGAAACTTTAAGTAGTGAATCCTGATATAAAATTGTCTTTTATATTTTAGGAGTGTATTATTGAGAACTGTTGGGATGGTCTTATTTATTTCTCCCAATAATTTTTAACGAGTTGAAAAATTCTTTGGTTTTGGAAAAAAAATTATTGAGAACTCTTGAAGATGATCTTAAGTAGTATACTTTCTCCTTCCCAAAATATTTGATCTTATACATTCAAATTTTATCTTAAATAACTGTAATTTTTACTTTCTAATATATATTTCTCTTCTCCCAATACACAATATACATTTCTCCTTGTTGACACCAGAATTTGGTTCGTCAGAAAGCCTGCTCACTTGGTCGTATTTGGCTTATAAGTCATGGCTTATCAGCCAACGACTAGTATTTTTCTCTTACACTAAACCAGCCAACAGTACTTTCGGCCATGACTTATAAGCCAAATAAGTCCAAACGAACAGGGTGAGAATCGGCTGAAGGTTATGATCTCGTCACCTCGAAGAGAAGCTCTGAGGATAAAGGTCCAAGTTATCTTAAATTATGATGTTTTCATTTTCTTTTCTTGTAATCGGTCTTGCTAGATCAGGACTCATAGTTTAGCCTTGGGTATAAATATTAAACCCCGGCTATTGTAATAGACATCTCTCATCGATCAACCAAATCAAGTACCTTTACTTTTCGGCTCAGGCCACTCCTTAGGAGTAGGAGTAGAGTAGATTTCGACGAGTTCTTTGGACAAGCAGGGCTGCATCGGATGACCTGATCTCCGGCTTGTTTGTGAGTATCTGTCATGACTTATATTGTTACTTGCAAGGCTGCAACAAACGACTGATCTCTTGCGAGTCGCGGTATAAGTTAGTTATCTATCTATATTGTTATTTGTAAGGCTGCAACAGACGACTGTTCTCTCACAAATTGCGGTATACATTAGTTATCGATTTGTATTAACTTTTACAAGGCTACAACAGACGACTGATCTCTTGTAAACGTTGGTTTAATCAAAGTTATCGATAGTGTTGAATAGTTTATTGTTTAATATATTATCACCAATTGTTCGATCTAGACTGAGATTTATTGGTCTTATTATTTTGATCTATCATATGCTAATTACTATCATAGTTGAATTCAATTCTTAACATTAGATTATGTTTTTATGACTAATCTATCTCAATCCTAATTGTACATGGCGGGTGTTTGAAGTCACGTTTGATTAAGAGATAGATTCATTGATTGTCAATATCCGGTATGATTCCGCTATCAATGTTGCATTAGTCGACTCGATCTATTGATAGTGTGTCGGATTGGACACTGTCGATTAATAGATCTATATATTAAGAAGAGCATGGCGTCAGCCACCTGCTATGTCTCTATCGGCTATTTAGTCGATGGCTTGAGCCTCCACGCGCATAACATGCTTTCACAATTCCTTTGCAATACAAGTAGGTCTATCGACCGCTGGTCTCTTATCTAGAGTCCTATTGTCAATGTTGCATCAGACGACTCGACCTGTTGGCGGTACAATCAATTGAGTCTGGTTGTTTGTAGATTTTTTGTATCCAACGGATGAGTGATCGTATGCCGTGCGACCCGATCACTGGAATCGACTGTTTTAGCCGATAGCCTGCTTTATTGAGGATGTACTGACTATTTTATATGCTTTTACTTGTTTTTGTCTTGGGTAAAAGTTAGTATGTCTCTCACATGTATGCTTACATATCTACCCTTACATCTTCCACATGTTTTCATGATCATCGGCTAAGTTAGATCTATGTAACTGAGTAAATAATAAATGCTGGTATGCTCGTTTTGTTTACATTACATCATGAACATACTGGATATCGACTTTGTAGTTGATAGCTTTATCGTGCTGGTCATTTGGCCGTATATTTGGAACTGTCTAAACAAACACCGGCATGTTCCACCTTAAATTACTAATCATTTTCTTTCCTTGTCAATTGCAGGATCAAATTGACTGGCATGCACTCGGTCATGACCATCCGGTCCGACGCCCTTCCTAAGTCCGAAGAGAGTTCAGGATCTGCTCCGTGCGGTTTCTCTCAGCTTGCTTCGTGTGTCGGCGGCACCTTGTCGCTTTCTGCCGTTGACATTCCTCTCCCAATACACAAGCACTGAGCAGCATTTGTATATGAGACATCGCACAGGCCCAGTGGGCTGGCTGTGTGTATGTCGATAGGATAGGCCCAACGAAGAAAACTTGATAGACTGAGGGGCCTGTTTAGCTGGTATTAAAGCCAACTGATAAACCGACTGAAGCTGTTTTATTGTAAAAGAAAAATACTGTACATTCTAGCTGAACAGGCCCATGTCCTACTTAGGGGGTGTTTGGATCCAGTTACTAAAATTTAGGAGGTGTGTCGGGAGGATATTGCATGGAGTGTTTAGATACTAATAAAAAAATAAATTACATAATCCATCAGCACTCCACGAGACGAATTTTTTAAGCCTACTTAATCCATCATCAGCACATGTTTACTGTAGCAAATCATTGTCAAATCATGGACTAATTAGGCTTAAAAGATTCATCTCGTAAATTAGTCGCAAACTATGCAATTAGTTTCGTAATTAGTCTATATTTCCATGCATATGTCTAAACATCCGATGAGACGACTAAATTTTAGGAGAACAACCAAACACCTTCTTTTCCGCCTCTTAGGCTCTCACCAGTCACCGTCACCAAAAAGACAAAAAGCATCTATGGACTATGGTTGTGGACTTGTGGTCCGATTACTCCATCAAACAGGAAAAACGTATCTTTTTAGCCCCCTGTGTTGTTCACAAGGTGACTTAGTATGACATGTTGCCATGTCAGCCACGATGGAGGCAACTGTACTATGTTAATCTTTTATAAAGTTCAAATAGACTTTTTCAAAAATGGAAATAAGTTTTTAAAAAATTCAAATGCTTGTTTTGAAAAATTAAGGATCCAAAAATACCAAAAATATAATTTAATCTTAGAATTTTTGTTTGAGCTCCATAGGTTTTAGATATGTTTCTAAAATCATGATTGAGTACATTACTGTGTCTAGTTTGGAATTATTTAAATCTCATATAGTTTCTTTTAGTGTTTATTTGCTAGTAGACATACTTGTTATTTTTATATAATTAGTTTAAATTGATGACTTAGACTACGTCGAAGTTGAAGTGACTTCAGCTATAAGTATCATGTAACCAGCTCGTACTTGATCCTGTTTAGTATGAACACAGAAGCACCAGAAGATGGATATGGTGGCAAACTTTTCTATTTTGGGCATGAAAGAAACAATCTAGATGCCTAATTGATGATGACTCATATGGGACCTACCAGCTAGATACAAAGGACATCGCAAAGAAACGTTGTTTGCTGCACATAATGTTTTATGTTTCTTGTTTACAGACATAAATGAATTCCGTTTGGTGGGAATTGGATTGTTAGCACAAATTTAACACATGAGAATGATGTGGAAATAAGTATACAAAATGTTACGAACAAGTTTGGTTTCTTGTGGTTGAACCCACTCGGTTTAAGTCCTAGACTCAAGACATGTACTCGTATTTTTCCGGATTTATTGTATGATATATCATATATGATGCTATTGTTTTAATTGTACACGATGTGCCCACCAATATTGAGATGTATGTGGTGACTTTATCAATCTCAAAATCCATGCTCATAGAGATGTGTGGTGCTTGCATTAATAGATTAGTGTACGTATGTGATCGAGCATGTGTGTACAAGTGAAACATGTGTTTATATTTACCAAGATCAACTATGAGGTGATTACATGTCACATGTGTTGTTATTGAAGTAACTTGAATTTCTACGTGGCTTGGTTGTCACATATACTAACTAAAACAGATAGCGAGAGCATCTACTAGAAAATAAACACCCAAAAGAAATCCATATAAGTTTCAAATAATTCCAAGCCAGCCACCATAATATAGAGCATGGTTTTATAAAAAGAATATATGAAACTCAACTAACACAATTTTTTTTAAGATTCAATCGGATTTTGTGATTTTTAATCCCATAACTTTTTTAAAAGTAATAGGATATTTTTTTGAAAATTTATTTTCATAATTTCTAGTAAAGCCCATTTGACCCCCACCATCCCCACACACACTAAACTAACAATATAATACTCCACTATCAATATAACTAGACGAACACCCCGCGTGCTGCCGTGGAAATAGCAAATGAAATTATATTTTTTATATTTACTAATATGAATAAATAAATATCATAATACTATAGGTTAATGGATGGTTTTTAGCATCTTGTGTGGACAACTAACTATATATGTTAGTAAATGATGTGGTTTACTAATATGAATAGCTTGAATGAAGACATAATGATATGTGTTAGTTGGATGTGTTAGTGGATTCTGATGTGGATAAATTGCTAGTGGGGTTTAAAAATATAAGATATATAGATATAGATATAGATACTCGCTGGTAGATGATG
Organism: Miscanthus floridulus; assembly: GCF_019320115.1. NCBI lineage: Eukaryota > Viridiplantae > Streptophyta > Magnoliopsida > Poales > Poaceae > Miscanthus > Miscanthus floridulus. Next base: position 129,031,145 of record NC_089586.1, read on the forward strand.
TGGTGCCACTTTGTCGACATAGAAAGTGACCAACACGTAAATATTTATAGTTTTGCCATATGTTGTGATCGGATGTGGCTTAGCACTCAATGACATAGGGTTTATACTGGTTCAGGCAACGTGCCCTACATCCAGTTTGAGTCGGTCAGTGACTTTATTCCTGAGTCTAGGTGCTCGAAGTTTGTTGTGGGGTTACAAACAGAAGGGAGAAAGATAGGGGGTACAAGAGGTCCGGCCGCACTCTAGTCCGAAGGGCCGAGAGTGACAGGAGCTCCGCTATGTGCTAAGTGTTTGAGCGTGTGCTCGAGGTTTAAACCTAGTGGTTCTGTTGTTGTGTGTGAGCGAACTAATCGGTCTCTAGTGTCCTCCTTGTTGGGAGAGAGCGCATCCCCTTTTATAGATGAAGGGGATGACCTTACAAGCGAGAGAGAAAGAGTACGTATGCTACTAAGTCTTGTTGCCCAAGCCGTCGGGTACAAGATGAATGTGGGCGCTCACAATATTGTTGATGCCAGACGCATATGGGAGGTTTTCACCGTGGTCATCAGGTACGGTAAATGTCGGCACCCACAACACTGTGGATGCCCAGATGCATGTGGGAGGCCTCACCACATTTGTCTGGTATGGGAATTGATGGCGCCCGTAACACTGTAGGGTAAATATCGGCGTCCTCAATACTATTGGGGTTCTGACATGCCTAGAAGGTTGCAGGGTGCCCTTCTGGCATGCCCTGTTGGTACTGTCCTGTAGATATATAGGGTATAGTCCTCGGTATTGTGGTTGACTTGAGTGCCCTGTCCTACTTGCTCCTTCTATTTCCTAGTCCTTACCGAGCGGGCGTCCCTAGTCGATTGGTCCCAGTCGGCTCCGACTGTGCTAGTCGGAGAAGAGTTGTAAGCAGGGGTTAGGTGCATCCTCAGTCGGAGGCATGGGTCAGAGTCGGATGCGGTGTTTGGCCAGGTCTTATGGTCAGAGAGGCGGGCCAAAGTCGAAAGCGAGCATTGTTCCTCCTTGGCCAGGCCTTCCGGTCAGAAAGGTGGGCCAGAGTCGGAAGCGAGCATTGTTCCTCCTTAGCAAGGCCTTACGGTCAGAGATTGGATCGCCCTTCTAGCCTATCATTTAGGTATTTGGGCTGGGCCGAGCCTTTGCTAGGAAGTCGGTCCATGAGAGACCCTGGGTTTATGAACCCGACAGGGGCCCCTGAGCCCCCGGGCAATTTGGGTAGAATCGTTTGTGGGATTTTTGTCTTTGATGGCGGGTGCGCACAAGCGCACCCACAGGTGTAGCCCCCAAGCCCTCGGGTGATTCGGGCAGAATCTCCTAGGGCATTTTGTCAGTGGGCGTGTGGGATCATGCGAGATGGAGTCATGGATCCTGGCGTTGGGCGTAGCCGAGGCAGTTTAGAGATCGAGCGAGATAGAATCATGGATCCTGGTGTCAGGTGTAGCCGAGGCAGTTTAGAGATTGGGCAAGATGGAGTCGTGGATCCTGGCGTCGGGTGCAATCGAGATAGTTTAGGGATCAAGCGAGATGGAGTCACGGATCCTAGCGTCGAGCGCAGTCGAGGCAGTTTTTAGGGGATCGGGCGAGATAGACTTATGGATCCTAGCGTCGAGCGTAGCCGAGGATTGGGTGAGTCAGAGTCATGGATCCAGGCATCGAGCGCAACAAGAGATCGGGCGAGTCAGAGTCACGGATCTAGGCGCTAGGTGTGTTGTGGGATCGGGCGAGTTGGAGTCACGGACCTAGGCGCAGCCGAGGCATTGGGCGTCTTGAGCCCCTGAGCCCCATTAGGCTTGGTAGGGGTCAGGTTGAGATTCGTGTGTTACCCCATCCGTGGTTTCTCACAATCGGAGGGGCTAAGCTAACGTTGCTTGCCTCGATGTCTCGAGTGACGTGCTCGGTGAGCTCGTTAACGGGCATGTTCGAGTGAAATCTAGGTCCGTCGTTTGTGACAGGGTTGGCATAGCCCTCATATGGCATTCCACTGCTCATTAACCCACAACCAGGTAGATGCCTGGTTTGTTCCGGAGACCAACCTAGGTGGCCCGCTGGCCTCCCCTTGATGGAGATTCTGTGGGCTTGGCTCGAGGTTAGGAGCAAACAAGAAGGTTGAGATGACCCTATCTGCTTCAGAGCAGACTAGGCAAGGGTCGCTCAGGGCTCATCTGTGTTTTCTCCCCTAGCTTTGTTTGACCCGAGGCGGCCTCGAGCCCTTTGTGGGGCCGGTCTTCGATCCCCGGTCGGTCATTGCTCATGTTTGAATAAGGCAACTGCCGCTTCATGATGCAACACAGAGCGTTGTGATGCATTTAACTGCATATGCAATGCTTCGGATATATGGGATGAATGAATGATTTGTATGAATGAATGTGAATACGTGTATGAATGTATGAATGAGAGCTGATGAATGAATGATCATATAAAGAAATAGTGGAGGTTGGTAAGTTACTTTGATGACTCGAGTGATGGGGATTGAGGAGCTCCAATCGGATATGTCTGATCGGGATCCATGCTCATCATTCATGACAGAGTCAGCATGGCCCACATGGGGCATCCCTCTGCTCCTTACCTGTCTCTCGGCATTTGCCTGAGTCGTCTGATCAATTCAGGAGGCCCATTGGTTTCTCCTTAGCGGAGATCCTGTTGTTGGGCCCTTTGAGGTCTTGCCTAGGAAGGCGGAGAGCCGCCTGTGTGTAGTTGTGCTTGGTTTCCCATGCCTGGTGTGCGGTAGTGATGGGCCATGACCAGGCCACGTCTTGTCTAACCCGGTGTTGTTCCGTCGGGCAGGGTGCGTCCCATCGGTCAGGGCACATCCCATCATATCCCATCCACATTGAATGGAGGAAGGGAGAGGGTTTTTTGCCCTCGTTGTTTTGCCTTTCCCCAAACATTGTGCCTTTTCTTAAATAGGGGAAGGGAGAGGGCTTTCATCCATTCCTTCACCTATTCCCCATCTACCACTTCTCCTCCTTCCTTTTTGCCAAGAGTGTTCGTGCCATGGTGGTTCCTAGGAAAAAAAGGGAGAGCGAGGGAGAGGAGGAAATTGGGAGCGCCATGTTGAGCTGGAGGTTGTCCGTCATGACAGGGTCGGTGTTGGCCACCTTCGCTGAGAAGGGGGTGCTACCGCCGAAGGAGGTGGCGCACTGGAGGGCTCCTATGGGGGAGGATTTCCCACATCCTTGGGCCGGTGAGGTTGTCTCCTTCCTCGCCTTCCATGAGCACGGGTTGGGATACCCCGCGCACTGGTTCCTACGTGGGCTCCTTAATGAGTAGGGCCTGGAGCTGTAGCACCTCAATCCGATTAGGGTGTTGCATATCGCTAGATTCATCACCGTGTGCGAGGCCTTCCTCAGGATGGAGCCGCACATGGACTTCTTCTAGTGGATGTTCTCTGGGCGAGCTTTGTCAGAGGGGAAGCCACTTAGGACCACATCGGTGGGAGGCTTCGCTCTATAGAAGAAACCGAGCGCGTCGGGCGCCTACCCTGCGTACACCCCCTATGACTCCAACTGGGGGTGGCATGGGGAGTGGTTCTACATCAGGAACCCGGTGGAGGCACCATTCCTGTTGTTCACCGGCAAAAGGCCGGAGAGGCAGGATAGTTGGTCATGGGGTCCCTCTAGCCGAGAGAAGAAGAAGGTGGAAATCATCGAGGAGGAGCTCGAGAAGCTGGTGAAGCAAGGCCTCAACGGGGTGCGGGTGTTTCACACCTTCTTCCGCTGGTGGGTTGCTACGCTGGCGGAGAGGACGCGGCCAATGTGGATGTATGATGGCCCGACAGACCTTGACCGCGCATCGCTAGAGGAGTTGGAGAGCGACGAAGTTTGGGGCCGTCTTGACCGGGTGCTATGACTGAAGGCCAAAGAGACCCTCGATGGAAAGCCCAGAGCTCTCAACATTTCAAAGCTATCCAAACTGGTATGTTCTCCTTTCCTTATCTCATGTCCCTTTCAATCTTGTTCCCCTATATTCTTGACTTTGTGTTGTCTGTTTTGTAGGGGCTTGGAATTTACAAGTCCTGGCTGCACCTTCTGAAGGGGCCGGAGGGCGTGGCTCGACAAGCCGCCCTGAAAGGAGGCAGCGGATGCCAAGAAGAAGAAGAGAGCTGAGGAGGCTCGATGGAAGCATGAGAAGAAGATGGAGATCACCCAATGTGTGCGGACCAGGGAAAATAGGAGTGACATCGAGTTAGAGCTCAAGTCGGAGGACCCCACAGAGGTGGGCGACGATGCGAGCTCTTCTGAGAATGAGAGGGCCTGGGAGGTCTTGACTTCGATGGTGCATCGCGAGCTTATAGCCACGTGTGCCAGCGGTGGGCATGAGGTGGAGAGGTGTGGTGATGTTCTCCTGCCAAGGAAGCACGCTGCGAGCTTAGAGGCCGTCGGAGAGCGGGAGGCAAAGCGGACGTGGTTGCCGCTCTCTTTGGAGGCATCACCGGCCTTGTCCCCGCCTGCTACGAGTGCGGTGAGGCAGGCTAGGCGGTCGGAGGAGTAGGCTTGCACCCACGCATCATCGGGGCCGACACCAGCATGCAACCCACAATGGGAGGATGCCCCGCTAGCTGCTCTAGTCGACGCACCCCGAGCTAGAGGTGGCGGTGATTTGTAGGCCAATCGGGAGCCGGCTAGATTGACTCCCCCTAGTCGAAGTGAGGGGGTATGTGTCGCATCCTATAGGAGGTCCCTGTTTGGTGGGCCCGCTGCTGGTGGGTCAAGGCTTCAGAGCCCTGTCATTTGCGTCTCGGTATGTATTCTTTGTCCCTTTCTGATCTCATAGTTGAGTTTTTAGAGTGTGACTGACTTGTTCTTTTTGACAGCAGCCAAATGCTGATGGGACAGAGCGTCGCCCCAACTTCCATATAGGAGGAGTGGAGGCCCACCTTGCAGCGTGCCATGATGAGTGGTGGGGAGAGCAGGGTGGTGGCAGCGCATCCTTCCCCTCTGGGGGCGATGCCTTGCTAGCTAGTCGCTAGTATGGCGGCAGTGGCAGAGGTGATGGTGGTGATCCTGGTGGTGGCGGTGGCTACGTTGGAGGTGACCCTTGCGGCCCCTCCACCACTGGCTATGGTGGAAGAGGGGAGGGAGACCAGGCTCCCTACCTTGCTGGGTGGAGGGCCACACAGCTCACCCTCTTGGTCAGAGATGGAGGTGTTGGGGGGAGATGTGGCCGAGCTGGAGCCAGAACATCTATCGGTGGCCCATGAAACCAAGGTGGTGGAGATCCCCTTCGACGGCAAAGCAGGTGATGAGGTGGAGCCACTAGCGCCGTCGCAGGAGCTGGTGGTGGTTTGGTCATCAGCTAGGCCTTCCAATAGGCTAGGAGCCACCGACCTGGTGTGGCCTTGCCTCATGGACCCGAGGAAGGTTTGGTTCATCCTTTGGGATGAGCAGGAGTGTCAGCTCTAGGATGTACTTTGGGGGAGAGGACTTACGATGGAGTCCGATCTCGCCCAAACCAAGGTGAAGCTAGAAGAGGCCCTAGAGCGGGTCAAGTCCATCTAGTAGGCGGTCACGGTTGACCTGTCCCATGTCATAGAGGTGAGTTTTTTGCTTTTGTCCTTGACACCTGGTCTTTCATTGGTTGCCTCAGCACGCTTGCTTCTTATTTTGCTAGGTCTGGAGGAGATGTTGAGCCATAAGTCTTGTTTCCTCTAGATGGAGCATGCTTGGGTCGCCGAGCTCAAGCACAAGCTAGAGTTTGCCTGCCTTGAGTTCCAAGATCGGGCGGCAGAGGCGACCGAGGCATGGACAATGAAGCTGCTTGTGGCAGAGCAGGCGACCGCCGCTGAGCGAGGGCTTGAGGCGGTGAAGGTCTCTAGGCAGAGACTGAGGCGGCGCTGTAGAAGTCTCTAGCGGACACCGAGATGGTGCTCCAAAGTACCCTAGAGAGCCTAGAGACAGAGCAAAAGGCCCTGGAGTCAGAGCAGAAGGCCCGATCAGAGGCCAACCAGGAAGTGCTCATGCTCCGGGGCTAGGTGCTTCGGATTGAGGAGTTGAACTCCCGGTTGCATGAGTAGGTGACTCGGTAGGAGGAGGGACTCTCCATCCTCGAGAACACCTGCCTCGATATGTACCCTTTTCTACTTTTGGTGTCTTGGTTTTTTTCTTTAGCCTCCTTCTGAGCTTGTCGTCCTTCTTCTAGAGCTGGGCGAAAAGGTGGAGTCGTTGGAGCAGGACCTAGAGATGGCTAAGGCAACGATTGGCTAGAATACGGAGGCCAAGTCCCTTGAAGAGTGATGTGCTCTCAAGAGGGAACTTGACCAGATATGCAATGTTGCCTAACTTATTGTCTTGGAGGTCTTTGGGTCAGCGCCAAGTACTAGTGTGCCCACCATCCAGCTAGCGGAGGTTTTGAACGAGGTTCAGGCCCTTATCACCGATGGGATGTTCTACGAGACGTCGGGGGTGCTGACCTCGATGGTGACGCACCATCTAGACTTGGACTTTGTCACCATCTACAGTGGGTACGTCGATGGCTAGAGCACAGAGGACATCCACTTGCTTGGGGAGAGCTTGCTGTCACACGCACAGTTGGTGGCCGAGCAAGTCTCTATGTAGTGGGTGATGGATGCCTGTCGTGCGAACGTGGCCAAAGGAGCACGCCAGGAGGATGTTGCCTAGCCTGTGGATGGAGTGGAGCTTGGGTCACAAGTGCATGTCGCCCCACCTCCAACTGAGCCGAACGTTGCCTAGCCAGAGGATGAGCAGCCCCTACCCTCACCGGTCGAGCTGGTCGTCGATGCCGCCGGGAAGCCGTAGTAGAAGTTTTTCAAAGTAGAAATCCTTAGCAAATGTAAAAGATAATGTCATGGGGGAGCCCCTTGGGTAAATGTTTTGTGTATTAAAGAATAGAATCAATTTTGTTCTTGTGATGGAATCACTTCGTTTGGAGAAGCTTGTCCTGTCCGTTTCTTATTTTTACCTTAGCATACCTCTATTTTTTATTCTTTCTTTTTTGTACCTACCCATTCGTCCCGTAGGCTACAACCTTAAGAGCCTGAGCGTGGCCCACGAGGCTCAGCTACTCGTAACCATAGGTAGAGACGAGGTGCGATTGGTCAAAATATTTAAAGCAAAGTTACGTAAGATAATTAAAGGAATGGACTACCCTTTTGTTTGGGAAAAAATGTATTTATCATATGATAGTAAAAAGAGATGTGGCATCACACCCTCGTGGAGCCCCCGAGCAACCCAGGCTAAAAGTGTTCGGGCCAGGGTGCTTTGTAGGAGCAAACGTTAAGTGAAAAGACAGTAAGACCGGATTTTTTAAGGGAAGAAACGACGTAACTATTCAATATTCCAAGTGTTGGTGAGAACATCGCTCTTGTTGTCCTTCAGTCGGTAGGCGCCTGGTCAGATCTCCTTGGTCACCGTATAGGGACCTTCAGTCGTCTAGATCCTTGTTTGCCACACCCCCTTTCTTGGCTGCTGCTTCCTTGCCATTTCCTTCCTTTGGCGCACCTGGCTGTCGTAGAAAACGCTTGAGGAGCTCACAGTCCTTATAGAGGTGTTTGATGAGGTAGGCGTGGTTGGTGCATGGGCTCTCCATGAGCTCATCGAAGTGGTCAGGCAGGCCCTACTAGGGTTGCTTGCCCATGTGATCAGCCGCAGCAACCAACGCAGGGTTGGTCGGTTAGCATTAATCCTTCTTGTTCTTTTTGCCCCTCTGCATGGAGGGGCCCTCATTCTGATCCTTGCACTTAGCCTTGCCTTTGTCCTGGCCTCTGTTGAAGACCGCTCCGACCGCCTCCTCACTGGAGATGTGGTTCATGGTGATGTCGAGCAAGTCATGGGTGGTACGGGGCTTCAGGCAACCAAGCTTGTGGATCAAGGACTCATAGGTTGTCCCAGAGAGGAATGCGCTAATAACATCGGTGTCGATGACATCAGGAAGGGAGTTGCACCGCTTCGAAAACCTATAGATGTAATTCCATAGGGACTCATTGGGCTCCTGCTGGCAGCTCTTGAGGTCCCAGGAGTTCCTAGGGTGAACATACGTCCCCTGGAAGTTTCTAACAAAGACCCTCTTGAGGTCTGCCTAGTTGCGGATGCTGTCATGTGGGACGAATTCGAGCCACGCTTGAACATGTTCCCCTACGTCGATGGGGAGGTACTAAACAATGAAATGGTCATCATCCACTCCTCCAGCTTAGCAGGTGAGCCAAAAATCTTTGAGCCATATACCAGGGTTTGTCTCTTCGGTGTACTTGGTGATGTTGGTCGGCAATCGAAAGCGCTGTGGGAACGACGCTCTCTAGATGTGATGGCTAAAGGCCCGTGGTCCTAGGCCATTTGGGCTAGGACTCCGATTGTCCGGCCGGTGACCACGCCTGGGGTGCATTTCATCGCTCCCCATGATAGTCCGACCGCCGTAGCGATGAGTGGATGGAGTGATTCATCTGGTGCGTCCCCACTCCCCTAGTTAGGAGAGAGGTCGTGAGTCGATGTCGCAATGTAGAGCTCTCCACCTGTTGAACGGCGGCGATTTCCACCAATGCTTAGAGGTTTCGATGGATCGCCTGTTCTTGGGGGTCGTTCGGTTCAGGAAGGCCACACAGAAGCATTGCCGCGGCGATGATGTTCTGTCCAGCCTGAGCGAACTATGGGGGATTGTTCCCCCATCCATGATGTTGCGCTGGACCTGGCAAGCGTGACCCCGGGCGTCGCTCGCCAGGTTACGTGCATGGGGCATAGTGTGATGTGCCAAGCGCGTTGACGCAGGTGGTGGTTGGTTCTACCACCGTTGTCATAGCTCCTCACAATGCTTTTCTACAAGCACGAGGGCCCCCGCACGAGGGTCCAAAGGGGTGTGAATCTGCAAGGACTTTGCTACCACCGACGGCTGTCCTGGAGCATCTACCATAGCGCACTCCTAGGATGGACGGTGGCTAGGTGCCACATCGTCGGTGCTGGAGCCATCACTCTCAACCTCGTCATCCAGGAGCTGATGAAAAGTGGTGGGAGCATAGCTCGCCATTCCCATGAATTTGGATGTGAGAGGGGGCGGCGCCAGCGTCCTTCGGAGCCCTTGAGCGTACACATCTGCAGGGGACGCGAGGCCGTAGGGGAACTGGTCATATGGTGTTTGCAGTGCGGACAATGCGGTCCCTCTGGATAATCGGCGGAAGATAGCAAATAGCGAGTAAATAATAGCATGTACATTACTCACAGTGGGGTTTGAGCAGAGCATTTGCTTGGAATGAAGCGTAGGCGCCTTGTCGTTGAAGTCGTCGGGTGTCCCAGAGCCGATGGAGGATGCATCTCCTCCGACGAGCGCCGGAACAAGTGCCTCCTCGTAGAGGTGCAGCATGCCGAGCCGGTCGGCGACGAAGTCCAGGCTTCCAAAGAGGAAGGCCTGGGACGGCTCAAAGATGGGAGGTCCCCACATCCCAACAAGTGGGAGTGTGGGGAACTCTAGTGAGCCAAAGCGAGTTGTATCGCTTGAGCCCGCCATGGTGGAGATGGCGGAAAGATGGACCATCCGATGACCAAAAGTGTGAACGTACGGCGTCTTCCCCATGGACGGCGCCAACTTTTGGTGCAGAAAGTGACCAACACATAAATATTTATAGTTTTGTCATACGCTGTGATCGGATGTGGCCTAGCACCCAATGACACAGGGTTTATACTGGTTTAGACAACGTGCCCTACGTCCTGTTTGAGTCGGTCGGTGACTTTATTCCTGAGCCTAGGTTCTCAAAGTTTGCTGTGGGGTTACAAACGAAAGGGAAAAGATGGGGGGTACAAGAGGTCCGGTCACACTCTGGTCTGAAGGGTCGAGAGTGACGGGAGCTCTGCTATATGCTAAGTGTTTGAGCGTGTGCTCAAGGTTTGAACCTAGTGGTTCTGTTGTTGTGTGTGAGTGAACTGATCGGTATCTAGTGTCTTCCTTGTTGGAAGAGAGCGCATCCCCTTTTATAGATAAAGGGGACAGCCTTACAAGCGAGAGAGAGAGTACGTATGCTACTAAGTCTTGTTGCCCAAGCCATCGGGTACAAGATGAATGTAGACGCCCACAATACTGTTGATGTCAGACGCATGTGGTAGGTTTTCACCGTGGCCATCAGGTACGGTAAATATCGACGTTCACAACACTATGGATGCCCAGATGCATGTGGGAGGCCTTACCGTATTTGTCTGGTATGGGAATTGATGGCGCCCGCACCACTGTAGGGTAAATATTGGCGTCCTCAATACTTTTGGGGTTCTGACATACCTGAAAGGTTGCAGGGTGCCCTTCTGGCATGTCCTATTGGTACTGTCCTACAGGTGTGCAGGGTACAGTCCTCGATATTGTGGTTGACTTGAGTGCCCTGCCTTACTTGCTCCGTCCGTTTCCTGGTCCTTACCGAGCGGGCATCCCCGGTCGGTTGGTCCCAGTCGGCTCCGACTGTGCTAGTCGGAGAAGAGCTATAAGCAGGGGTTCGGTGCATCCCCGGTTGGAGACGCAGGTCGGAGTCGGAAGCGGTGTTTGGCCAGGTCTTCCGGTCAGAGAGGCGGGCCAGAGTCAGAAGCGAGCGTTGTTCCTCCTTGGCTAGGCCTTCCGGTTAAAAAGGCGGGCCGGAGTCGGAAGCGAGCGTTGTTCCTCCTTAGCGAGGTCTTTCGGTTGGAGATTGGATCTCCCTTCTGGCATATCGTTTAGGTATTTGGGCCGGCCCAGGAATTGTGCGTCGTTCGCAACGTCATCTGTTGAGCCGAGCCTTTGCTGGGAAGCTGGTCCGTGAGGGACCCCGGGTTTATGAACCCAACACACTTACACTTAGAACGTTCGACGAGGCTCTACGTCAGACTACATAACCTTGTAACCACCCAAGGAGCAAAAACCAATTTTAGTACATGAGTAAAAACATCTGGTTTTCTAATTCGATTGGATAATTCATATCACTTTAATAGTTGGTTGAGAGGGGAGGATTTTTTTTCGGAAATCTCTCTTCTGTTTCTATATATATATTTTTGTAGAAACGGGATTAGGTTAAAATTGCTAGGATTGGAAATAGAATCGGGATATGCGGACATATCAAAACGGACAAATATAGACTGAAAGCTGGAAAATTAAATTAGGATTATGCAAGTGTTATGTGTAAAGGCACACAACAAGGGTGCACATATAATTGCATGGCATGTGTGTTAATATGTTAACATGCATAATCGATGATTAGTAGGTGTACTAACATGACATAAGGACATATAATTGTTAGTCATATGGAATTGATTGAAAATGGGATAAATCCAGGTCATCCCGGTTGAAAATGGGATCCTGCAAAAACGGGCAGGAAAACCCTCTTCCGTTTCAGTAAAAACGAACCTGATCTCGCATATACAGAAACGAGTGGAACAAAAGTTGAAAATGGGTAGGGACGACACAAGATTTTTTTTCGTCCATTTTCATCCCTAATTACATATATATGTTGGGACCTCCTTGGCATGTGACGATTTCTGATCATAGATCCATTGTATATTAGGACACCTCTAATGATTCTAAGTTACCCACTCTGTTTTAAATTATAAGTCGTTTTAACTTTTTTTTTGATATATCCATTTTACTATGTATCTAGATATAATAATATGTCTAGATACATGATAAAATGGATGAACCAAAAAAGTTAAAGTGACTTATAATTTGGAAATGAGGGAGCAGTATCGTATCAAGTAAGGAGAAAGAGGACAAAAACCTCTGAACTAGTGAGGGAGAAGAGCGCTTCTTGCGTGTCCAAATGTATGAGACATAGCTCCTCTCCGTCTCTCTCTTAATAGGAGAGATAATATATCAATAAATATCACCTTACATATAGGGCATAGCTTAAATTATGTCCCCTACATTACCTTTATTTCATATATCTGCTCCCATTTTACATATATATCCTACGGTATAATAACTTTATTTCAAGGCCATAAAAAACCTAAACTTACAACATATTTTAAATTTAAATTCAAATCCCAAACGCAAACAAAATATAGATATGAATGAGTGGCATAGTTTTCATCACAGCAATACTATTTTGATAACGCGGGGTCAGGACGTCCATCAATCCCGTCCGTCCGGACGCCTCCTTGCTAGGCCTGCGGACAGGCGGCCCAGGCAACCGCAACGGTCTGTCTCATGACACCCGTCCGGATATTTCAACCGGCCTTACTCTCCCATCGTGGATTGTTCCGCCGCCCCCACACATCTCTCATGTTCCCCTCTGCCCTCCAGGCCTCCAAGACTCCGCCCCCCCCGGTCTCTGACCCGCGCAATGAACCTACGATGGCGCCTCCCTCCTCGCGGTGTTACTCCTGCTCCGGCTCGCCTGCCCGGACTCCACCTCGTCACCGCCCGCCACCACCGAGTACGACGAGCTCCGCCTCCAGGGCTTTCCGCGTGGCCTGTTCCCAGCCAACGCACGTGCCTACATGCTCGACGCCGGCTCCGGGGACTTCGTCGTCGACCTCTGCTCCAGTTGCCGCATCGTGCTGCCCGTGGGGAGCTACCTCGCCGCCATCAACGACTGCCTCACGGGCTGCCTCAACGACCGCCGCATCTCAGGCCTCGACGACATCCGCGCCAGCGCCTTCTTCCGCTGGTGGTCCATCACGGGCACCGACGACCTCCTTTGACTCTGTGGCATCAAGCTCCACAACGACGAGCTCCATTTGTCCATGTAGCGAGGTGACATTGTGCTGAAAGCGTATGTTCCAAGCGTATGTTTCGAGTGTTTCAGTTTTTTCAGAGGTATGTTGCAAGGACTTCGTATGTATGTTGCAAAAGTAGATCGGGGGTGTTACATATGTTGCAATGGTTGTACACTTATGTTGCAAACGTTTGTTTTCAATGTTTCATCTATTTTTCAGACGTATGTTTACAAGTGTGTTTATCTGGATGTTGCATTTGTTTCACACATATGTTGCAAATATTTTATCTGGATTGCGTATATGTTGCAATGGTTTTCAAGTGTTTCATGTGTTTTTTTTTCAAGTGTTTCAGATGCATGTTTCAAACGTTTCATCCGCCTTTATACGTATGTTGCAAGTGTTGTATCTGGATATTTCAAAAGTATATCGGATATTGCATCGCTCTTCTCGCCTTCTGTTGCCTCTCCTCGGTGTCTCCTCTTCTCTATGCTAGTGGAGTTCGGGCGGCGTGGGTGGGGCGCGACTCGTTCGAGTGGCACGGAACCCGAGCGGGCGGGCGTGCGACACGAAGTAGGCGCGGAGAGCAACGAACGGCGTGGGTGGGGTGCGAGTCATTCGAGTGACACGCAACCCGAGTGAGCGGCACGGAGCAGGCGCGCCGGGAGAAGTGCCCGGACGCGGGCCTAGGGCCAGACCTCCGGGTGCTACCCTGTTTGATACTATTTGGCAAGATATGAATCTCACATATTGTTTCAGTCATAGCGGCCGGTAGGTCCATTTTTCAGCACAAACATGGAGTTTCAGTACAAGAACAATTTTCAGCACACACATATGCAGAAGAAGTTTCGCAAACAGTGACACGGATTGCGGCCAGAAGCCGCGGAGACGAACGGACGAACGGCTTGGATGCCAAAATTCTTTGGCTTGGATGCCAAAATTTAGCAACCAGAAGTGAAACACTCAAGTTTTGATGAATCGAAGGCGCATAATAACAGCCATAAAAACAAAAACTGAATCCACACAGATTATCGATCGCACTCGAGTACGTGACCTGAACCACACTCGCGCACGCAGGCACCGCACGCGGAGCTAAGCTGCTGCAGCTAGCGCGCGCCGTCGGTGTGCTCCACCAACTGGGACGACGACGCCTGCTGATGGTGGAGCCCACGGAGCATTGACCTGCGTGCCGCATAGCTCGACAGCAGGCAGAAAGCTCCCCTGGATCGTCGCCGACACTGTGGTCGTAGTGCCGCCCATGATGACTTTCCGGCGGTTGGCCAGTTCCCCGCCGCCGCAGGTGAGGGAGCACCAGGCGATGTACTTGCATGGCCGGTGTTCGACGATGACGTAGCGGCCGGACATGTAGAGCTTCATGACGTAGCAGTCATCGCCCTGCATCATGGGGTGGACCGACGACCCTAGCGGCGACGACGACGACGACGACACTGGTGGTGCGGGGGGCGCAGTTGCCATGGGAATGGCGGCATCGACGGTGGTGGAGGTGGACATGTCATCGTCGCAGATGAGGTGGCACTCGTCCCAGTAGATGGGGCAGTGGTGAATCAGCAGCGGGTCGCGCCCCGAGCAGAGGAAGCAGAAGTACATCTCGAAGTTCTCCTTGTCATCAGGGGACGTCGTCGCCGAGCTGTTGGTAAACGTCGTCGTGTTCACGTCGCCATGTTCCACCGGGATGGATATGGATGTTGCGGCGGAGACCGTGACGGCGAGGAGAAGGGTGAGGAGGAAGGCATGGAGTAGGAGTGTGGAAGCTGTCGGAAGAGACATGCCAGGCAGAGCAGAAGATGGCTAGCTTGGTGTTGGTGGTGTGAAGCTACATGCATGGTGAAGTATTTATGTTTCCAAAAAATGGGCATTTTGGCAAACATTGTTTTACAAATTTACCTTAGCTACCTCTGGGTCGTCATCAAGGACATGCAAGCAAACAATATATGATTCTCCTAACTAGCAACGTACACATGCCAATACTTGTGTGTGTTCAAAATTTAGTGAAATTCTGTAAAATTTAAATAATACTCATCAAGAACACGCCGACCTAAATAACATGTACACGATACATGATTCTCCTAACTGGCAACATAGGCATGCCAGTACTTGTGTGTTTAAATTTTGTGACAGTGGAAATATTAAATACTCATAAAAACACACGTTCATCTAATTAAAGAACATGTAAACAATGCATGATTCGCCTAATTAGCTGGGGTCGAAAGTCATGTCCGAGTGCTTTGTTCCAGTGTTGTTAGCGTCTGCGGATGTCAATATCCTTCTTGAAGCCATTTTTGGAGCACTTATGCAGCCCTCCTCCTGCCACTCTAGCCGGAGTCGTTCCTTCCGGGTGTGCCTGTGTGTGCTTCAAACTTCTCTTCGCGTTGGTCTGTCTAACCTCCTTGGTGTTGTCGTTGTCGTTTGTTTCTCCGTAGTGGATACTTTGCCGCTGTCGCTCTACTTTGACGGATGCTCTGCTGTCATCGCTGCTTGGGTGGATACTTTGCCGCCGATGTCGCTTCGGGCTCCCCCTCATCCGGTTGCCGTTGAGTGCGTGATGGCATACCCTCTCGCGGATACTTCACCGCCATGCTGACTCTGGTGGATGCTTTGCCACCGTCGTCTCATCTCTTCTCGGTGGATGCTTTGCCACCACGGCCTCATCTTCTCGGTTGGCAAGCTTGTGTTGATGTTTTTTTTTCCGGTGCAGGTTCAGTTGGTTAGGTCTGTGTTGGAGGGTCTCTCCCTACCGCCTTTCTTTCTATTTTGTTGTGTTGTCGTGGGCTGTGGTTCGTCAACGGCAAGTTGCCGCTTGACGTTCAGCTAGCCGTTTTGTAAACTTTATCTTCTCCTTAATGAAATACGTGCCAAGCACGTTTTAAAAAAAAGCACTTGTGTTCAAATTTTGTGAAACTAGCCTGTACCCGCGCACTGCCGCGGGCGCAAGCAAGAATAGGAATTTGCATTAATAGTATATCATTCCTTGCATGAGTCCAATTGTCGATTAAGATATAAAAGGATGATAAAACCTTCACGGTACATGTTTGTTCTGAGCATTTAGAGAAGAAACGTCGGAAATTGAACAACTCCTAATAAAACCCAAAGTTTCGTTACAGCACATAAATATCAGCGAAGCAATATTAGTCTTGAAATGTTATCTTGTATAGATGATTGGCCGGCACGCACTTAGCTATCGTTTCTTCAAGGAGCATTTGAAGTAGCATATTAGGAAGGAAAATACAACTAAATAAATTGTCATCTCCTTGAACTGGTTAGCCGCCAATTCTTTGGTTTGGATGTCAAGATTTGCAATCAGATGTGAAGCATTCAAGTACGTAGCAATCACTTTAATGAACCGAAGGAACACATCACATTCACGAATGAAAAACCAAATGAATCCACACAGATTACAGCACGCGAGTACGCGACTAGTTCGACACTCGCGCATGCAGACATCGCGCGCACACACACATCCATCCATGAGACCGGAGCTAGACAGCAGCTAGGACCGTCAATGTGCACCACCAGCCGGGACGACGACGCCTGCTGATGGTGGAGCCCGCAGAGCATTGACCTGCGTGTTGCACAGCTCGAAAGGCACAAAGCTCCCCTGCTGCATTGCGGCCGTCATCGTCGCCGGCACCGTGGCGGCGGCGGTGCCCATGGCGACCTTCTGATCGTCTAGCTCCCCGCCGCCGCAGGTGAGGAAGCACGCGGCGATGCCATCGCAGCTCAGGCGTTCGACAATGACGTAGCGGCCGGACATGTACAGCTTCATGACGTAGCACTCCTTGCCCTGCACCGTGGCCGTGGGGTGGGCCGCCGACGACCCCACCGACGACGACGGCGGCACTGGCGCGGGGGGTGCTGATGCGTCGGGAATGGCATCCCAACAGTTGAGGTGGCACTCGTCCCAGTAGATGGGGCAGTAGCCAGTAGTGAATGAGCAGCGGGTGGCGCCCCGTGCAGAGGAAGCAGTAGTACATCTCCCAGTTTTCGGCACTGGGAGACGACGTCACCGAGCCGTTGGTAAACATCGTCGTGTTCACGTCGTCCCGGTGGTCGACCACCGGGACAAATGCCGTGGTGGAGACCGTGGCGGCGGCGAGGAGAAGGGTCGTGAGGACGAAGGCATGGAGGAGGATGGAAGCTGCCGAGCCCGAGAGAGACATATCATTATCAGGCAGAGCAGAACAAGTCTCGTGGTGTTGGTGTGAAGCTACGTAGCAGCACGGTGAAGTATTTATGACATTCAAGTAAAAATTAAATTAAATACTCATCAAGAACACGCCGGCCAAAAGAATGCATTATTCTCCTAACTAGCAACGTACACATGCCAATACGTGTGTGCTCAAAATTTTGTGAAACTAGCTGGTACCCCATGATAAGGCCTTCAAGGTACATGTCTGTTCCGCGTATAGGTATATGGAGAAGAAAGGTTGGAAATTGAACAATTTCAGATAAAACCCAAAGTTTGGCGAATGCACAGAAATATCAGGGAAGCAATATTAGTTTTGAAATGTTATCTTGTGGAGATGATTTCAGGCTGGCACCTTACTGCTGGTTGTTTCATCAAGTGGTTTGTTGTTGAAATAGCATATTAGGAAGGAAAACACAACAGAATAAATTGTCAGCTCATTGGTTAGCCAATCCTTTGGCTTGGATGCTAACAAGGTAGATTTAGCAATCGAAAGTGAAGCATTCAAGGTGCATGAAGTAGTCGCTTTGATGAACCGAATGGACACAGAAGCCAATAAAAAATTGTCAAAGGTGTGGTCACAGCATCAAGGCCTTTTTTTTTTTGAAGCTCAGCATCAAGGCCTGTATGTGGAGTAAAAAGGGGTAGATCAAAGTGTGCAAAACACCGATATATTCTTGTATGGTTACCCTTTTTTTTTAGAAACTCTTGTATGGTTACCTGTAACAAATGTTCTCAATTTCCTGCACAACATGGCAAGGTATTTGGCCCAGCCCGCTAGTAGGCACATGAAAAGGAGTCATTAATGGCCCACTAGGACCAGCTAATGTTTTTATAAGTTGATAGTTTTTTATAATTAAGTTGGATGGTTGAATAGTTCAAAAATAAACGATAAGCTAAGTCGTATAGAGGTATCAGCTAGAGTTTTTTTTTTATTGTGTTGCAGCTAGTCGGTCTGTTTGCTGGTTGGTTTCTGGGCTGATAAGTCCGGCTGGTGCTGGTTTGTTGTGAGAGAAAAACACTGTTGGCTGGCTGATAAGCCCCGGTTAAAACCAACAAGCGAACATGCTGACTAATTTATTTTAGTCAATCCAAACGGGATCTAAGATAGATTCTCATTAAACATCCTACTAATTGATCGATATAGAAATGGTTTTGACAGTAAAACAGATGAAGTACCTCTTCTTTAACTTTGTGGGGAGCCATGCCATGTATCATGTATGAGAGGGCTGGGGTTATATGGAAAGCTGCAGATGAAGATTGGGTGGGGATCTGCAGAGAGCCGGAGCTCGTTCTCCTCCAATTCGTTTCACAGCTCATGCATGCTTGCTGTGCCAGTTCAACAAATTCGGAGGAACCGGAGATAGATCGATGGACTGAACAAATAGTGCAGGAAGTGGTAGGGGCATGCGCTTTGCGGAGAGGTCTTCGCATGACAGCATCTGAGGAGTGGGAAAAGCCTGGTGATTAACGGGAGGAAGAGAGTCAGGCTTCACTGTGATAGATTGCTAGCTGATTTTTTTTTGCGACGAAAGAACGATTACATTAGATAATAGCCGGGTATATCAACACGTTATAAGAACTCTGGATTACACAAATATCTAGAAATTGATTTTCATCTAAATTATATCCACACTGTGAATAGCTCCCGATCTCAAAACCAAACATGTACGACACTTTGCAATATGGATGACCGCATAGGCAAACACTCGGCAGAAGGCTTGAGAACAGATGCCTAACGAACGACGGCCAACATTTATGTAGACAGAGTTGAGAAATTTCTTCTTTCTGGTGTCTTCCTTCTTCTTCTTTCTGGTGTCTTATAGTCCTTCATCGTGGCCAGATCTAACCACGTCAAAACGGAGAAGAGACCGGAGAAAATTATTCCATAACGGTGACATCAACTCTACCTTGATGTCGCCGTCCGGAAAGAAATGTCTCCGTGTCGTCAAGCCGGTGAAATTGCTGACGCCGTAGTTGTCATCCTCATCTCCAGCAGAGCCGCCATGGAGAAAACAATTCCACCCTTCCCCTTCACCGTCGACGGAGAGGAGGAGGAGGAGATAAATCCTCAATACCAATAAATTTAGCACGGAGAGACCCTAACTCTAATGACTTGATCTACTAAAAAAAACTTATAAAAACAATGGAGATGACGTCTGAATTAACAGAGGATTGCTATCTGATCAGGCCACGGCCAGAACACTGGATGGCCTCTACGCTGCAGATCAGACGGTGTAGTAGCAGGCAGATGAGGAACCATGCGACTGCCAAATTTGGTATCTTCTACAACTAAAAAAAATAAAACATGGATATTTTTTGGTACGATATTCCAATGTGGGCCATAGTCATATCTGTTGCGTTCCCGTAGCCCTCGCTCCTACACCCAACCCTTGCAACAAAATTCTTCCTTCCAAATTAGTCATGCACAATTATAGCAATACAATTTGCTAATCTCCTACAACTAAAAGTAATAAAGCGTTGACACTTTTTGTGCGACATTCCAACGTGGGCCCATAGTCTTGCCTGCTGCGTTCCCGCAGCCCTAGCTCCTACACCCATCCCTTGCAACAAAATTCTTCCTTCCAAATTAGTCATGCACAATTATAGCAATACAATTTGCTAAATGAGGACTATATATACGAATGGTTGATTATAGATTAATCTCCATTCTTTTCTTTTAGAAGGAAGAAAGAATATCAAGGATTACGTGAAACCGAGCAATCAGATCACCTTCCATGCATGGCGCCACAACGACGTCGATGCCGGACGCTAAGGCGCACGATGAAGTTAAGAAAGAGAGTGGCCGCAGCAGAAGGGAAATCGACGAACTCTTCCTCATACATGTAGCGCTCCTGGTATTTCCTATGGGCCATATATATATTTCCTATTGGACGAGAGTATACCAGCTATAATTTATCTTCTATAACTAAAAAGAACAAAGCATGTACATTTTTTTGTGCGACATTCCAACGTGGGCCCATACTCCTGCCTGCTGCGTTCCCGCAGCCCTCGCTCCTACACCCATCCCTAGCAACAAAATTCTTCCTTCCAAATTAGTCATGCACGATTATAGCAATACAATTTGCTAAATGAGGACTATATATATGAATGATTGATTATAGATCAATCTCTATTCTTTTCTTTTGGAAGGAAGAAAGAATATCAAGGATTACGTAAAACCGAGCAACCATATCACCTTCCATGCACGGCGCCACAATGGTGCATGCAAATAGGAATCGTGCATGTGCAATCAAGAAGGAAGCCATGCAACCAATCAAGAAGGAAACTGCCATCATCAAAGACCACACCAACCACAAGCGGCACATTAGCATGGCTCATCAATCTCTTCTCTCATCACGCCTAAAAAGATTAAAAAGTGGACATCATTTTGGTGCGACAATCCAACGTCGGTTCGTCGGTCTACCTACGTGTGATCCCATGCTCGTTATCCCACCCGACGTCGTTGCCCCCACAATGGCCCACACGGCGCTTCTTCCCTAAAAATGCCACTCCACGCGAGAATCACGTGATCTTGTCTCATCATATGCCACTAATAGACGGAAACCTACGGCCAAACGGCGTCCACCCATCGTAAGCGCTTGTGAAAAAAATCACAAATTGCCTGGCCGAATAGAAAGGAGGGGAAACAGATGTCCATCTGGGCGTAATTAACGCTCGTGAAAAAAAATCTCATGTCTACGGTCGGCCAAATAGGAAGGGAAGAAATGGACGTCCATCAGGCATAATTAAGGCTTGCAAAAAAATACGTCACTTCTCTTTCCTAAAATCACATTACATGCAAGCCCGGGTTTTCATATTCTCTCCTCCTTCTCTCTTTCCTTGTAGCGACAACCGCACAAAAGAGAGGCAGACAAGATCAGACGCCATATCCTGCTTCCCCACCCCACCACGAACCATCGTCGCTCTGGCTATCATCGATCACCGTAGTGGATCGATCATCGCGCAAGCCGCCATTCAGCTCGTCCTGCCCGTGGAAGAAAGGAAAGGAATAGCGTCCAACGGCCAACCGGACAGCTAGCGTGCGTCTCCGCCAGGCCCTCCCCACCGGCTTGCCGTCGTCAAAGGATCAGTACGCCTCCACCAACGTCTTCCATCGTTGTTGCCCTCTTGGTAGGGCAAAGTCCACTGTCCTCGTCAGTTTGATAGTTTGGCCGCCGCACCCATCGATCTCGGCAGTACTAGGCGTAACCACGCATAACCCCGCCTACCGCATCATCACCCAGGTATATATGTCTCCAAAACTTTCGTGGCCAATCATCATGGTTAGTATTCAGGTTCTTCTCCAGCTTTCAAGTGCAATTCCTGTTTGGACGTTCCCTATAATATTCAGGTTGCTTCTCCCGCTTTCATTTCTTTAGACCTCCATTTAGGTTCTATGTCATCCAACTAAACAAGCCAGTTAGGAGCAAGTACGGTGATACAAATTTATATTCTTGTTTATGATAATTAATGTTACTTTAGCTTTAAACAATAATTGTCTATATGCAGAGCCATACTTTCATAAACAGGACAGCTGCAGGTGACATATTAAGATCGAGTTTTGTCCTGGCAGTTTGCAATAAGATTGTTTTGATTTCTTCAAAAAATAAGATTGTTTCGATTTTATGCTAAAACTTAAATTATATTTTAATTGTTCACGCATCATGAAGACGAATTTACAAAAAACAAACGTTCTGAACATCTCTTAAATTACATTTTAATTGTTCATGCATCATGCTTATGTCGACCCTGTGCATGCTAGAGCTTTGGCCAGCAGATGGCAGGGCAGTAGCTATATGAATTAATATGCTCTATTTAATTATTCTTTGCAATATTATTTGCTTGATCATAAGGCATAAGAGCAGGAGAGCATAGCAGTTCTGTTTTAGTTCAGTAGTTGAGTCATCTTGCGAACAGAAGCACAGTGCAATTTATTCATGATTCAAATTCTGTGTTTTTGGAGCTTCCTAGAATTTTCGTTCTGATCCATATATAGTTTTCGTGTTGCAGAGGCTGTACTACTGGGAGCAAGAATACCGCAATAGCTGGTATTGTTATGGCGGTTCCCACGGTGTGTAACTGTTTTAGTGTTATTAGTAGTATATATTTAGTTTATATGCACTTCCTACCAATAAATTAATGAACATGCTTAAGAGAGGGTATATCATCATTTTATTTTCTTTTGGGGAAATATATGCATCATTTTGGTATTTAGATCGAGCAGCGGCGATCCAGCCCCGAATGACCGCGTCAGGCCGGCGGGTGCAAACTTCGTGACACTCACGTCCGCCCGGTAACGCAGCACTCGCGCATCCTCCTCTCTGGCATCGTCTCCCTCCCTCCACTGCCGCAACCGCTGGGACACGCAAAGGTGCGATCTTAACACCGAATTCGGCTCCTCTCGCACCCTTGGTCCCCCAAAGGTATTGCCTTTGCTCTGATCTGTGGTTTTGTGTGGTCATGGGTAGCTTGTGATCTCTTATCTGGGGCGGTTTCTGGGCCGGTTACTGACTTAATGTTGCGGGGCCAGAAGTGGGTCGCTAGGCCGTGGTTCTTGCCGTCGTCGAACGCCAAATCTGGAGCCTAGAGGAGAGTGGAGGCCTCCGCGCCTCGTCGATGTCCAGTCAAGGCTATCCATGCAAAATGAGCTGTACTTTGATCAACTTCATAGCAAGTGGTGATTTTGAGTAGTTAATACCTTCTTGCCAGATATATTTTAATCTACCTAGGTAGTGGGAAAATAACAAAGGACACAGGAATACCTCCATATTTTAAGTTTTCCTTTTGCATAATACTATATAAAACTTGACTGTGAACAGGGGCCATGGCAGCTTAGGAAGCCGTCTGCAGGGATCATCACCTATTCCAGAGTCACTGAAAAATGTTCAAGTTACAAAAAATTAGAAAGAGATGCTTCTTGATTGACTACACTGTCTATCCCTTCTATATATAACATCGAGTTCTGAAATCTGAATTGCATTGAAATTTTGCTTGCCTCCTGTAACTACTTGTGTTCTAGAAAGGGTGAGTAGCTTTGTTGCAATTTCATGATCTGTGACTTCTTAAGTATGATAATCCCATTATAGTATGCTAGAATTATAGTCTGTTCGTTACAAGTCTTTTATATTAAATTAAATAATTGCCTACGTCTCATTAAGTTACTAATAGAACAATGTTTCAAAGCAGTAAAGGCATACTAAACTGGATCATAATTCAATACTAGGGGCATATGGTTGAAGGCATGTTATGTTATTATCTAAAATATGAAGGGTGACCTTGGTATACCAGTCCTGTATGAAGCAAACTGATAATTCATGGAGATGGTTAGTTGTAAAAGGTTGATGAATCAATTAATCTTGTTATAGTGATCTGAACTTTTATGTGCGTATGCACAAATGTATAATACTATAAATGCATACCTTGATGATTGTAAACCATTGATGAGAGTTTTAGCCATGCACAAGATTCAATTTGTAATATTGAACATCATGCTCGCATTATCGTTTTTTAACAATACAACATGTTCATGCTCAAATTATTAGGACATTATTTATCCTGTTGCATCGCATGGAAAGGACTATATAGTAGAGTTGGTGAGCCTACGACGCCACGCTCTCCGTGAGAGTGTTAATTTTACGAACTTTGCTTTTTGGATTAAATATTACTTTAACATCGGTATTTAATCTCACAATATTGTTATCTTATCGTACGATCCGTGTGTTTTTAGTACAAAAGTTATGTTAATTTAACGAACTTTGCTTTTTGGATTAAATGTCACTTTAACGTCGGTGTTTAATTTCACAGTATTGTTATCTTATCGTGTGATCTATGTGTTTTTAGTACAAATATTTAGTTGTCCTGTAGCAACGCACAGACACGCTATCTAGTAGTAGAAAAAAAAACAAAGATATAATATGGTAGGTGTCACGGCACCTTCCATCTACCGGCTTGCTAGAATCAATGGAATCCATTCAGGTGGGTGTCTCTTCCCTCCAGTGATGTCTTCAAATAAAAAATACGGTAGATTTGAATTTGTCCTAAATCAAACTACTCTTATTTTAATCAAGATTATAAAGAAAAATATTAACATTTACGACACTATTAGAAAGATAAAAATAAATAAATATTTACTCTGTAGCATATCGATGATAAATATCATTTTTTTTAAAAGATGGTTTGACTTGACACCTTAAAATCCTATTATATTTCAGGACTGGGACCAGAGGTAGTATATTATCATATTATGTAGCAACTTTTTGCACAAAATAAAGGATGATTAGAATACATGCATCATCATACATACATATAAACACAAGCGCTTACAGTACACACTTCAATTTGCCACATTGGCACACACATGCATGCAACGAGCTATAGTGGGGGTGTGTCGACACGGAATTTCATCCCGTGCCAGGGACACACGAGCACGCCAGAAAGGTCCGCTCGATGAAGTTGAGGATCCGTCTAGCTTTAGCATAGGGATGGTCGGTCCTGCGCACTCCTGCCGAGACGTGCCAGTCAATTTGATCCTGCAATTGACAAGGAGATAAAGTTTATCAGTAATTAAGGGCGAAACATGCCGGTGTTGCCAGACAGTCCCGAATGTACTGCTCTGAGAGCCGATATGAAAGGAGATCGACTAAATAGTCGATTCCGGCATATTCATAAGAATAAATCGATTAAAGCTCATGGGGTTGTGTAAGAAGAATCGGTTATCATTCTGGATGAATATCATTGTTTAGACAAATATTAGTCGCTGGCAAAAGGATATCAACAGTAATTAGTTCATGCTAAGCCAGTGACTGCAAGTAACCGAACCTCTTTTTATGAAAGAAACAGTTCATCATCATTCAACCATTTAATAGAAATAAATCTAATGAACATATTAGATCTCATCTATCGCTGTGACCAGTGGGGCATGAGGCAGAATCATACAGGCCGTAGAAACAACAATAGACTCGACGACCCTAACTTATTACTAATATCAGTGGGGCATGAGGCAGAATCATATAAGCCGTAATACAATAATAAGATCATGGGGCTCAAAATCTTTCAACCTATCGCTACCTCAATAATCTCGTGATACGAACTGTTCGTGAAAGCGGTCGATATTGGCTAAAACAGTCGATTCAGGCATAGCGCACAGTTAAGATCATGCCCTCTTAGGAACAGATCTACCAAATAACGATCTTCACTCCACGGTGCTAACAGTGGGGTGTGAGGCAGAATCACACAGGCCGTGATAATGGACCATGAAACAATTTTCACTGGCCAATAGATCTACTCAAAATCAGACACGCCTTAACCGTACGCTATGCACGATCAATATTGATATAAAACAGCCGATAAAACATAACTTATCGTTTAAGATACAGATTACATCAGTTTAGATTAACAAACGATGGGTTAAAAACGATATAAGGCCGATCTAGATCAATCCCAATCTGGCGAAGTGATATTATTGTAATTAAATAAATAATGAAAGCAATAAACAATATCGGCAACTTAATGAATCTATCTGAAAGAGCACCACCCTTAGATAGAGCCGATAACTTGACCTTAATCTAGTTTGAGCAGTGGAGGTCGACTGGATCGATGCAGCCATACTTGAACTAGACAAGAGTCAACAACTAACTCATACCAGAGCCGCAGTGGAGGTCGACCGGATCGATGCAGCCATACGAACAGAGATATAAACCATGACGGTACTTACAAACAATCAGTGGAGGTCGACCGGATTGATGTAGCCGTACTTGCTGAAGAACTCACTGAGATCTACTCTACTCCTACTCCTAAGGGGTGGCTGGAGCCGAAAAAGGTAAATAACTGGTATTTGATTGATTGTGTGTCTTTTACAATAGCCGGGCTTTGATATTTATACCTGGGACCTACTCATGACTCCTGTCTAAACACGACTCATCACAATTTTTTGACCCTAGAAAAAACATTCATAATTTAAGATAACTTGGACTCAAATCTTTCCCTTTTTGTAGAGTCCGACATGTCTTGTCCTGGCGTTGATCATACCCTTCATCGTTATCTACTGGCGCTATCTGAAGAAAGCCGATTCTAGTTTTGCATTCGAATCAGCAGGTTCCGATCTACACGCAATTGATTCCTTGATGACATGATCTTGGGAGCTTTCGAGTCCCTGTGACTCTTCTTTCAAATTTTGGTGTAAACACATGCCATCCAATTTTAGGATAAAAGTAATTTTATTCCAAAATTATCACGTCTGTGCTCCCAATAGATCCATAGTCACGGGTAAAGAATCTTGATCCGGGGTCCACTGTTTGTCGCCGTCTATGTCAGCTCATGAGCCTATGCTTCAAAACTTTTACGAGAGCATCATTGCTTCATAGGCACTTGGATTCATCCTTCCAGGCTAGCTATAAAATGTCTATCTGACCCTGGCGAGAGCAACTCAACAATTTAGCCATGTTTCTCTTCTATCTTCTTCCTCGAGTGCTCCCGACTCCGCTGGACCCTCCATGGTCTGTCCTTTTGCTATGAAGATCTTGAGCGGTTAGAAGAATTCTTTGTATAGGGTGATTGTGTCGCTCATTCTAGCGCCTCATTGAGCAAGAAGACCAGCTATTGTGGTTAGAAGAATTCTTGTGATATCACCTGAGTCTTCTTTCCATGCACGCAAAGATGTTCTAGTGTTTGCGAGGGCTAAAATATATGAACACCTTCCCCTTGTTTGCTCCTCCAAATGCCCACCGGAAAAGCCACAGGCTTTTTCCCATAGTTCCTCAATTTACTGAGAAATTGACTGAGCATATGTTAGGTGAGCGACCTTTCCTCTTCTTTGGCACAATTTTATCAATGGATTGATGTTGATTCAGTTCATGATAACCTTCAGCCTTGTGGGGACCCGAACTCTCTTCAATCCAAAGAAGCCTTGATAAGTTGATCTCTGGTCAATGTAAATCCTTCGTATCCGTCCCATGATATTTTGTAATTTGGAGAAGCAATAAGTTTGAGTCTGTTATCTCTTTGTTATCCATCCCCTAAATTCTTAGGGTGCCGATCCGCTTCTATTTCTGATTCCAATTTCACACCCCCGGCGAAATGTATCTTCTCGCCTTCCTGGGCTATATATACGGGCCATGGCCGTGGATCAAACAACAACCGGCTTCGTCTCAAACCTTCTACATCCTTAGTACAGTTCCTGCTTTTTCCATAGGTTCGAGATCATGGAGAACAGCAAGAGGTCTGCCAGGAGGCCCTCAATGGATCTGCATCATCGCGCCAGCGCCTTCATCGCCAAGAGGGTGCAACTCAGGCTGCTCCCATCATTCCAGAGCAGAGGGCTGACTCTGTTCAGTCTTTGGGATCACCTTTAGCACCAATTCATCGCCAGCTCCCCCACTACCCAAGGAGGCAGATCAGCAATGACGATCTGCTTGCCTCCATCAATTAGACTGATCAGAACCTGGCCAGCTACCTCTCCCTCGCAAAATCAACTTTGGCCATGATTCAAGGCCGATCATCTCTTGAGGCCAGCCCAGTGGGGAGAGGTTGGCCAGAGCTGAAGCCAAAATCGTGGGTGAGACACCTACCACAATTTTCTGTCTTCTTCTTAATTTTGCTTTCAACATTTCTGATCATTCTTTCCTTAAATCTTTTTAGATCTAACTGCTCAGTTGGAAAGCCTTCGATTAGCCGTGGATCACGCAGTGGGATTTGTCAATGCCAGGGGCGCCGTTCTGGTGGTTCACTTGCATGATATCCCGAGCCATGTCAGGGAGGTCACTCTTCATGGTGTTCATCATGGTGCTGCCATGGCATTGGCTGCTGCACAAGCCTGTTCTGACCACAATCTTTGTCTTTTTCCCCATGGTTTTCCAGACGCGACGCACCTTAGGGAGCATGAGCGTTTGGTTGAGGATTTTTCTAGCGCCGCCAACTTTATAGCCTTCAACACCCTGGCCGATGATATAGTAAGCAAAGTGTTTTCCGGCCAGTAGCTTGTAATAGGTGATATTTAGCAAACAATTTCTTTGTCTTGAGTGATTTTCCTTTGTTTCGTACTTCATACACATCACTTCATCCGTGTTTGCTTTGCTTCTATAGGCGATACATATCGTACCGACTTTTACCACTACGGGCTTATTTTTGCACTAGAGGTGATACCTTTCTGATATCGGCTATCAGAGCTGACGATCGAACAAGCTGGTTATTAAGTATTAATCCAAACACTACGGTAATATTTCTTTAGATATTTTCCATTGATTGCTCGACCAAACTCTTCCTCTCCTCTTACTGTTTCCAAAATATAAGCATTACTAGACGCACAACGTTTGATCCGATAAGGTCCTTCCCAGTTATGTGACCATTTGCCGAATTTACTGTCCTTTGACCCGATCAGCAATTTCACTTTCCAGACCAAGTCTCCTTCAGAGAATTGATTAATATTGACCTTTTTATTGTAATATTTTGCAACCCTTAGTTTGTTGGCTTTGATATTTTCAAGAGCACGCAGCCGAAGGCAACTCAAGACCTCCAAATTGTCTATCATAAGATTCTTGTAGACTTCGGCTGATAAATAATTCTGCAGTGTAACACGTCTCGATCCAGTCCAAACTTCCCAAGGAAGAACTGCATTATGGCCATACACAAGTTCATAAGGCGACATTTTAATTGATCCATGACAGACCATCCTATATGCCCACAGTGCCCCATTTAACGTTGAATGCCACTTCCTTAGCTGTTCCTCGATCTTTTTCTTGATCAGCCTAATCATAATCTGGTTGGACGCCTCTGCCTGGCCATTAGCCTGAGCATAGTAAGGAGAGGAAT
Source organism: Miscanthus floridulus (assembly GCF_019320115.1). Classification (NCBI taxonomy): domain Eukaryota; kingdom Viridiplantae; phylum Streptophyta; class Magnoliopsida; order Poales; family Poaceae; genus Miscanthus; species Miscanthus floridulus. The sequence goes on from NC_089586.1 coordinate 129,059,768, forward strand.
TTAGTAGCTTGATTCCCATACTGGCAGCAAAATCCCCGAACTCTTCTGATATGAATATTGTCCCTTGATCGGTAGTTATAGTTTGAGAAATCCCAAAACAATACACAATGTGCTCCCTGACAAAATCAATAATGTTCTTTGAGGTTACCGTCTTCAAAGGAATTGCCTCAACTCATTTAGTGAAATAATCTGTTGCTACCAATATGAACTTATGTCCTTTGCTTGAAGGCGGAAAAATCTAGCCAATTAAATCAATTTCCTAACCTCAAAACGGCCATAGCTTAATTATTGGATTCATGGCTGACACAGGCAATCTCTGGATATTACCAAAACATTGACAGTCCTGACACCCCTTGTAATATTCAAAACAATCTTCTAATATCGTTGGCCAGAAATATCCAATTCTGCGAATAATCCACTTCATCTTATAAGCCGATTGATGAGCTCCACATATCCCTTCATGCACCTCACCCATCAACACCTTAGCTTCTTCTTGGTTTAAACATTTGTGCAACACCCCATCGACTGTTTTATAATATAATTGATCATCTAACAAAACATACTTAGCCGATTTATACCTTAGCTTTCTGGTAACTTTCTGAGACGGATCTCTAAGGTAATCGGCTATTTTGACTCTCTAATCATCACTTGAGGCTTCACTACTCAAGACTTCTTAAAACACTCGATATCCTGATGCACTTTGAGCTAGGCGATTAGCCTCTTGGTTTTGTGCTCTCAGAATATGTTGGAAAGAGATATGAAGAAACTCCTTGAGCAACTTTTGGCACTTATCATAGTATCCTTTCAAAGTCTCTTCTTTGCACTTATATAGGCCGATCAACTGATTAATAATTAACTATAAATCTCTAAATATTTCAATTGCTTCAGCCTTTACTTTATGAAGAAGTTGAAGTCCCTTAAGAACAGCTTCATACTTCGCTTGATTGTTAGTAATCATTGGTTCAGTTGGAAGAGCAAACTCAAAACTTGTCCCCCGAGGTGAAATAATTACAATACCAATGCCACCACCTTGCTTGCATGATGATCCATCAAAGAATAACGTCCAAGGCATCGGCTCTACATAACTAATGCTTGGCTTATAATGCTGGGTGACAAAATTGGTCATTATTTGTCCCTTGACTGCTTTAGTCGATTCATACTTCAAGTCAAATTCTGATAATGCAAGAATCCACTTTCCTACTCTTCCGTTCAGTATTGGCATTGATAATATGTGCTTAACCACATCGGCCTTGGAAACAACTGTACACTCGGCCGATAATAAGTAGTGTCGCAACTTTGTGTAGAAGAAATATAAGCACAAGCATAACTTCTCGATGGGAGAATATCTTGTCTCTGGATCCAGTAGTCTTCTACTCAGATAGAAAACAACTCTCTCTTTTTCTTCAAATTCTTGCATCAAGGCCGATCCAATTGTCTTGTCATCGGTCGACAAGGAATTTCATCCCGAGTTGGGGACACACGAGCAAGCCAGAAGGGTCCGCTCGATGGAGCTGAGGATCCGCCTAGCTTCAGCATAGGGATGGTCGATCCTGCGCACTCCTCCCGAGATGTGCCGGTCAATTTGACCCTGCAATTAACAACGAGAGAAAGTTTATCAGTAATTAAGGGCAAAATATGCCGGTGTTGCCAGACAGTCCCGAACGTGCTGCTCTGAGAGCCGATATGAAAGGAGATCGACTAAATAGTTGATTCTGGCATATTCATAAGAATAAATCGATTAAAGCTCATGGGGTTGTGTAAGAAGAATCGGTTATCATTCTGGATGAATATCATTGTTTAGACAAATATTAGTCGTTGGTAAAAGGATATCAACAGTAATTAGTTCATGCTAAGCCAGTGACTGCAAGTAACCGAACCCCTTTTTATAAAAGAAACAGTTCATCATCATTCAACCATTTAATAGAAATAAATCTAATAAACATATTAGATCTCATCTATCACTGTGACCAGTGGGGTATGAGGCAGAATCATGCAGGCCATAGAAACAACAATAGACGCGATGACCTAACTTATTACTAATATCAGTGAGGCATGAGGCAGAATCATGTAGGCCATAATACAATAATAAGATCATGGGGCTAATATATCTTTCAACCTATCGCTACTTCAATGATCTTGTGATGCGAACTGTTCGTGAAAGCGCTCGATATCGGCTAAAACAGCCGATTTAGGCATAGCGCACAGTTAAGGTTATGCCCTCTTAGGAACAGATCTACCAAATAATGATCTCCGCTCCACGGTCCTAATAGTGGGGTATGAGGCAGAATCACACAGGCCATGAAACGGTTTTCGCTGGCCAATAGATCTACTCAAAATCAGACACGCCTTAACCGCATGCTATGCACAATCAAGATTGATATAAAACAACCGATAAAACATAACTCATCGTTTAAGATACAGATTAGATCAGTTTAGATTAACAAACGATGGGTTAAAAAAGATATAAGGCCGATCTAGACCAATCCCAATCGGGCGAAGTGATATTGCTGTAATTAAATAAATAATGGAAGCAATAAGCAATATCAGTAACTTAATAAATCTATCCAAAGGAGCGCCACCCTTAGATAGAGCCGATAACTTGATCTTAATCTAGTTCGAGCAGTGAAGGTCGATCGGATTGATGCAGCCATACTTGAACTAGACAAGAGTTGATAACTAACTCATACCAGAGTCGCAGTGGAGGTCGACCGGATCGATGTAGCCGTACGAACAGAGGTATAAGCCATGATGGTACTTACAAACAAGCAGTGGAGGTCGACCGGATCGATACAGCCGTACTTGTTGAAGAACTCACCGAGATCTACTCTATTCTTACTCCTAAGGGATGGTCGGAGCCAAAAAAGGTAAATAACTGATATTTGATTGATTGTGTGTCTTTTACAATAGCCGGGCTTTGATATTTATACCTGGGACCTGCTCATGACTCCTGTCTAAACACGACTCATCACAATTTTTGACCCTAGAAAAAATATTCCTAATTTAAGATAACTTGGACTCTAATCTTTTTCTTTTTGTAGGGTCCAACATGTCTCGTCCTGGCGCCGATCATACCCTTCGTCGTTATCTGCTAGCGCTATCTGAAGAAAGCCGATTCCAGTTTTGCATTCGAATTAGCTGGTTCTGATCTGCACACAATTGATTCCTTGATGATATGATCTTGGGAGCTTTCGAGTCCCTGTAACTCTTCTTCCAAATTTTGGTGTAAACAGGGTGCAACAATTCTATACAGTAACAACAAACTAATAATGCATGTATGGTCCCCCTGCGCATGCGGTCTCTCAGCAGCAGCAGCATCGTGGCTTCACTCTTCCAGTCTCAGCCAACTAATTAAGCTAGGGCCTCGATCTCCATTAGCTTAATTTAGCTGACACCACTATGCTATATACGTGTCTTCATCAAGTTAGCTCGATCTATATTAAAGACAATTAGGTTAACTAATGCAACAGATCGAAGGCCACTTGAATCTTCGAGATCTTAAACACATCCATCAGGAGCAATGAGATTGAGAGAACTTCAGTTTATGCATGCATATAGTACTATATGGGCAATAAAAATAGCGAGTGCAAAGTTTACTTCTTCATTGAACTCAGAACTAGCGGCTACTTCATTTCAATTCAGTTTACTTGACTGTTTGTCCCCTTATCTATCCATATATATATGCTCGTGCTCCTATATGTTTGATGTGTGTGCATGCACTGATGATAAGCTCTGCTTGCCGGCCTAATCTTATTCACTTACCTTTCTTATTGCTAGTACATATCAATCGCTTACGTTTGCACAGTGCACACACATTTCCCCATCGAGTTTAGCTTTTAGAAATTTAGGTTAACAATAAGATAAGGCAAGTACAACTAGACGTCCAATCCCGTCGTATGTGCAAGGTCAAAGACTAATATCGATTGATAGACACTAGCTAGCTAAAACTAAATGACGAAGCTTACTTGCTTGCGATCTTTATTATGTTACTTTTACGCACACATATGTATGGAGCAACTTCAACTACTTGTCAAATTAATTCAAATTCCACTATACACACACACGTAATCACATGCTACTGACATAAATCTCCTATCTCCTATACCTAAATAGCAGACCTCCACTGACCTATTTTTCTGCGATTTCGTGGAGCCCCGTCATCCAGGGGTCCCACCACCGCAAGTCTTTACGCAGCAGTTGAAGCATCCCTCACGACTGGCTGTTTTATAGTACTATATATCAGCTCTAGGCACATGGTTCTTCTCACTTTCGGTGGCTGTTTTTTTGCACTGCTTCATGTCAAGTAGAAACCAGAAGTAGTAGTTTTTTTCGAGACTTTGTATCAAAACTCTATGTATTGCACTTGAGAAAAATATAGAAAAGCTTCTGTTATATAAAAAAAACATGGCAAACTGCATGCGCATGCTAATTACACTATATTATTATTTATTAATAGTCTGGACGCACGTATAGATGTGCTCTGTATGTATAGTAGTATGAATTAATCTCCCTGAAAAAGAAGCTATGACTATGAGGCTGTAGTAGTAGGATGTAATCCCAGCGCTGATCAGCAGTGAGAGAGGAAAACAGTGCCGGAGCTTGCAGCCTAGCTTGAACAAAAGTTCAGAGAGGGCCAGTTCTTATAGAAAAGGAGTTTTATGCATGTTTACATAATTAGTTTTGTGCTAGTTGTTACTGAAAAACAGATGGCAATAACATGTATTTTTTCCTCAACTAAGCAAATTCCAAATTAAATTAGGATGATGGGAGGGGAAACTCAAAACTTCAAGGCCGACAAATTAAACAAACATACTCTCCCTCCATTCTAAATTATTATAAGTCGTTTTGGTTTTTATAAGTATATAGCTTTTGCTATGCACTTAAATATACGCTATGTCTAGATATATCAAAAACTATGTGTGTATAAAATATAAAATGTATTATAATTTGGAATGAAGAGAGTATATTAGGCCGGGTTGTATTACAAATGTAATCATATATATATATATATATATATATATATATATATGATTACATTTGTAATACAACCCGGCCTAATATACTGAAACACTACTATATATATAACTAGTAATTATGTATCCATGAAAATAGCACATGCTAACGGAGTAATGGCCTATTTGGATGACGTGGTTTTCGAAAACTATAGTATCACAAAACTGTGGTTTTATAAATCAAAGAGATACAAATTTTGGTTTAGGAAAAAAAGAGGTCACCAGTGGAGTTTCTAAAACTCCAAAAGACTACGATTTTGATAAAACCATAGTTTTAGTCTTCTAGAGTCTATAAGATTTATTGTATCAAACACCCAGTAGCTTTTGGAAACCATATATATATTTCTCTAAAACTTCAAACATATACTTTGCAGCCAAAAAAGGCCTAAAAATCGTTTTCGTTGTTGGGAAAAAACGCCAGATGGGGGAGTGTGAAACGATGATAAATATCAAGACATGCGAATGTTGCACACTGCACCCTATACACAGCTTTTGGTCGACAAACAGTACACTACAGAGCTATATATATATATATATATATATATATATATATATATATATATATATATATATATATATATATATATATATATATATATATATATATATATATGTGTGTGTGTGTGTGTCTATATATGTCTCTCTCTCTCTCTCTCTCTCTCTCTCTCTCTCTCTCTCTATATATATATATATATATATATATATATATATATATATATATATATATATATATATATATATATATGCCAGCTCGTTGCCTTTTGAGAAATAACACACACAAGTTTAGTTTTACAATACAATAATTACTACGTACAATTATTCCACTGCACAGTAGTAACTATGCACGCGCATGCAGCAATAGGAAATGCAACAGTATATATAGTTCAGTTGCTCACACAAATCAAATTTTAAACCTGAACTTCATGCCTCAACAACATACATCTGAGCATGCAAATATATAGCTAGCGCATATATATATCGTCATGCACAAGAACATTTTCTTCAGAGATGAGCAGGCATCAACGACAGAACATGAAATATCTATACTGATGCACATGCATGTGTCTCCGATCCTAATTACCTAGCTAGTATATACTAATCATGCATATTTTATTTTCAGTTTTTTATATCCAATGCAAGCAGGGTTAAGAAAATGGCTCACTGTTTACGTAACGCTCTAATGCAGAGTGGTAATTAACGGTGGCTGTTTTTTTGCACTGCTTCATGTCTAGTAGAAACCAGAAGTAGTAGTTTTTTTCGAGACTTTGTATCAAAACTCTATGTATTGCACTTGAGAAAAATATAGAAAAGCTTCTGTTATATAAAAAAAAACATGGCAAACTGCACGCGCATGCTAATTACATTATATTATTATTTATTAATAGTCTGGACTCACGTATAGATGTGCTCTGTATGTATAGTAGTATGAATTAATCTTCGTGAAAAAGAAGCTATGACTATGAGGCTGTAGTAGTAGGATGTAATCCCAGCGCTGATCAGCAGTGAGAGAGGAAAACAGAGCCGGAGCTTGCAGCCTAGCTTGAACAAAAGTTCAGAGAGGGCCAGTTCTTATAGGGAAAGAGTTACATGCATGTTTACATAATTAGTTTTGTGCTAGTTGTTACTGGAAAAACAGATGGCAATAACATGTATTCATTCCTCAACTAAGCAAATTCCAAATTAAATTAGGATGATATGGGAGGGGAAACTCAAAACTTCAATGGCCAACAAGTTAACCAAACATACTCTCCCTCCATTCCAAATTATTATTATGTCATTTTGGTTTTTATAAGTACATAGCATTTGCTATGCACCTAAATATATGCTATGTCTAGATATATAAAAAAACTATGTGTGTATAAAATCTAAAATGTATTATAATTTGGAATGAAGAGAGTATATTAGGCTGGGTTGTATAACAAATATAATCATATATATTTTCATTTGTGGAAACACTACAATATAACTAGTAATTATGTGTCCATGAAAACAGCACATGCTAATGGAGTAATGGTCTGTTTGGATGACCTGGTTTTCGAAAACTATATATAGTATCACAAAACTGTGGTTTTATAAATCAAAGAGATACAAAATTTTGGTTTAGGAAAAAAGATGTCACCAGTGGAGTTTCTAAAACTCCAAAAAGACTACAATTTTGATAAAACCATAGTTTTAGTCTTCTAGAGACTATAAGATTTATTGTATCCAAGTTTGCAGCCAACAAAGACCTAAAAATCGTTTTCATTGTTGGGAAAAAAATGCCAGATGGGGGAGTCTGAAACGATGATAAATATCAATACATGCTAATAATGTTGCACACTGCACCCTATACACAGCTTTTGATCGACAAACAGTACACTACAGAGCCATACACACACACACACACACACACACACACACACACACACACACACACACACACACCAAATATAGTTATTGTCAAATTAAAAGTGAAAGGCGCACATAGTACCTATATATATGCCTTGTTGCCTTTTGAGATTGCACACACAAGTTTAGTTCTACAATACAATTATTACTACAATTCCACTGCACATTAGTAACTATGCACGCTAGATCTACTAGCAATAGGAAATGCAACAGTAGTTCAGTTGCTCACACAAATCCAGTTTTAAATCTGAACTTCATGCCTCAACAACATACATGCATCTGAGCATGCATATCGCATGCAAATATATAGCTAGCGCATATATCATGCACAAGAACATTTTCTTCAGAGATGAGCAGGCATCAACGACAGAACATGAAATATCTATACTGATGCACATGCATGCATGCATGTGTGTGTCTCCGATCCTAACCTAGTATGTATATACTAATCATGCATATTTTATTTTCAGTTTTTTATATCTAAGCAGGGTTAAGAAAATGGCTCACTGTTTACGTAACACTCTAATGCAGAGTGCAGTTGTGTGAAAGTTGTTGCGATGCAATATATCGAAACATTGTGACCAAGACGAGTGCAATGTAATTAACATTAATTATTAGCAGTAGATCAGGCCGCCCTAGCTAACTGCATCAGCTCTCGATCTCATCTGCCGAGTTCTGCTGCTATATTCAAACAAGCTTGACATTACACTGTGCTTTTTTTCCCCCTACCAGATTCAGTTATAGCCTTCTTCGATAGGGAGGACTGGATTTCTCTACAATAAGTATGTATTCTTTATGTTCCACAGTGTAAGTCGTTTTGATTTTTTTTTAGATATGTAGTTTTTGCTATAGTGCATAGATGTACACTATGTCTAGAGACATAGAAAAACCAAAACAACTTATAATTTGGAACATAGGGGTTATACAACTTGTTTCAAAAGAAGAAAGTATACAACTTGTAGGATTTTGAACTAAATCCTGGTGATCCTAATATTCCTATCCAAACTCCAAAGAGACAATTATGTTAGAGGGAGGAGGTGAGGGACAACCAAGAAGAGCATTTGCTAGAGATGATACCTGATTTGGGACCCCTGACACTTTATATATGTTACTAAAGAACTTAAAAGAGAACGAAATGCAAAGACCCGCTGCGCTAAGATCTAGGAACACATGCACGCATACAACAAGTTGCAAAACACAAATGATCGAATTCAAAGTGATTAAACAGGAGAGATTTAAGAACACACAAGTTGCAGAGAGACACTCTAAACTTATCTGAAAGCCAAACATTGCATGATGCTACAACAGCACATCCAAGCTGATGAGAAATATAGCTGAATTAAGTACAAATAAACACTCCAATATTTGATTATTTCACGACGACGACAAAGTAGTACTAGGAACCACAGTAGTCTAATGGCCACTTCATCATATGTACTAACCTAATGGCGCCACTCCGTCGTCTTCGTCTCCAATGGAACAGTAACGACCATGCACGCACGCCGCCGGTGCCACGTACCATTCGCCATTACTCTAGCAACTTCTCGACCTTGGCATCGATGGAGATCAGTACGGTGGCCGCGGGTGCGCCCATGTTGGGAAGCCGTCGCCCCCTCCAAGCTGCCCGTTGCTCGGTGGCAAGTTGAACATCGGCAGCGCTGACGGGTCGGCGATGCCGTGGCCGCCGCCCATGAGCGGGTCGGCGCCGCCGGGAGCCATCGGTGGAGCTGGACCTTCATCCTCCTCTTCGAGCGGAAGGCGCTCGTAGGTGGCGTTGGCGAACGTGGACGCGATCACCATGACCGGCCCGGCGGCGATGAGGGTGCCGACGACGCTGCCGCCAACCACCTGCCCCTGGCCAGCCGGCCAGGTACACGGTGAGCCCCGTGGACCCCGGCGGCGCGGGTCCCGGCAGGAAGGTGCCGGTGAGCGAGAGGATCTCGAAGCGGCCGTGGAGCGCGACCACGGCCGTGGGCGCGGACGGCTGGCGCAGCGCCACGTTGGCGACGGTCCCGGCGCCGCTGAGCACGCAGACGCCGCGCTGGCGGCGGCGCGAGAACTGCGCGATGGCGTCCGCCACGTCGGCGCCGCCCGCCACCTCCATCACGTGGCTGCGCAGCGCGTTGGGGCTGTCGCGCGTCACGAAGATGGGCGGCTTCGGCTTGTTCTTGGAGCCCGGCGGGCGCCCGCGGGGCCGCCGGTTGGGCGCCTGCCACCACGGCAGCCCTCGCGTGGCTCCCCGCCGCCGGACTCGTTGGTCTCATCGGCGTGGTCCCCCGGCGCGCCCCCTGCCGGGCTGGGCTCCGGGTCTTTGACGGCCGGGGGCTCCGCCTTGGGGCCCGACGAGCCGGACGGCTGCTCCGGCAGGCCCAAGTGACCGGGCACGCTCCACCACCGGTTCGCCAGCTTGACGCCTGAACCAACAAGCAAAACACAGAGGTCAATCAGCTTATCTGTAGCACGATCGATCGACAAGACAAGAAATACAGCAGGAATTAAACTACTACCAAGCAAAAGAAAAAGATTTGATGTATGTATGTGCATATCTGAGCAGATCTAGATGCAGAGATAATTACCTTTGACGAGAGAACTTTTTTCACTTGCTGTCGAGTAATTATTTGTGTGGAGCTAGAGAAGCATCATATGCTATAGCTCACAACATACAAGTCTCTTTCTCTCTTTACATGGGTTTCTCTCCCTCTGTCTAGTAGCTAGGTCTGGTGTGAAGTGGAAGTTTGGTATGTGTTGAGAGAGGGAGAGAGCTTGGAGAGATCAAGGAGGAGGAGAAGAGCACAGCTTGGTCTGAACTTTGAGGAGGGCAGGAAGGGACAAGTGGGTATAAGAAAGGTGGGCATGTAAGCAGGAGGACTTGATAGATGGATGGGGGAGAGAGAGAGAGAGAGAGACTTTGGTGCCACATATAATATGTAATCTACTTGGCCTTTCTGCAAGGAGCACTCCCCTCTTCTCACCCCCATTTCCCCTGCATGTTCCTCCACCGGGTTATTTGGTTTTATTTTTTATTTTGACTGCCTACTGGTCCCCAATATGCCATGTGAATTCAAAAGAGACTGTATATTATATGCAAGTTACAGGCTAGATGTTTACTTCACAGAAATTTCTTTTTCTTTGAGGCCGTGCATATTTTAGGCTGGACCCAGTCGAGCCGGTGGTGCGCTGTTAGGTGTGTTAAGGACTGTTATGTAAAAAATAACCTATAAAAGTTCTATCTCTACGGTCATGGGTGAGAATTGGTATCTGGGCATTGTTTAAATGGACAACAGGAAAGAATCTAGTGTGTCGATATGCAGCGTCATTCTTATTTGAAATGGCCATTATACCCACACGACCCTTTTCATCTAGCTATGAGCAGAAGCACTTGCACTGAAACATTTTCGATATGATGTCCTGCCGTTCCGATCCACCATCCTTTAAAATTGCTGGTGTGATGTTGGTCCTGAATTAGAAAGTGATAAGGTTGGGTGGCCTTAGCTTTGTTGTGGATGGTAATAAGGATTGGGCCAGATTGATTAGGGTTTTTTTTTGTGTCGAGATGTGTGCGGAAGGCTGCTAGGGTGCATGTCTTTTTCTCAAAACTCCGACATCACAACTAAACAAAAACAGTTTGCCCTTTGCCTTCAATTCTTGTTGCTATTCTTTGGCCAATCACAAAGTGTTCCGCTTGTAACTTTCCTGCCCAATAATAATTGAACAAATGTGCGTTGACATCGCTATTGTTCTTAACATGAATAATTGTGTGCCTCTATCTTTTGTGGAGTGTTGCATTTAGTTATTTTTTAGAAGAAGGGAGCAATAGATTTGTCCTGCAGCAAGAACCTTTTACTATTTGTTGTTTAAAATTTTAATTGTCTAATCATCTGACGGGGAATGTTTGTTTCTCAAAACTAGAATAAAATCCAATGTGTTATATATGTTGTTTCTGTTCCAAGTATATGTACCTTTTTTGAATTAGTAATGATATCATGCCACAATGCAACTTTTAATGAAAAAATAGAACACATATGAGGACTGGATAGAAGTCATCGTCCTACTTGACAAGTTGATTGCAGTGATGCTATCCGTACAACGAATATTGTTGTTTCGTTTGCTTGTCACTTGCATGATATATGTAAGGTTGTCATATGACCACAATCCAAAGTTCCAAACAAAGGACACATGCTGGTCATGGTCTCTTTCTAACTGGTTAGCTTCTTATGGATTTGCTAATTAATTATTAGCTACAACATAATTTATACGTACTATGTTGGCCTTTAATATTTTTTGTTATTTCCTAATTTCTTTTGTTTCTGTAATGTTTTCATCTTGACCATCATTAATTTGAGGTACACTTATCAGCTATATACCATCATATCAGCCTATATTAATGACATGTAGGACAAACCCTACATGTCATTGACTAGTTTGGTGGTATAAATGGTAGGCGCCCTTCAAGTAGTGGTATTGATCATGTGACCCCCTCCCCCTACAAAAAAAACCCTCTTAATCTCCAAGAAAGAGCAGGCAAGCATGCACATAATAACTTAATTTAGTCAAAATTTAAAATAGCTTGACATATCACAAACTTAGGAATGCTTACATTTGTGACAGAAGAGCAGAAGTTAATTTCCTTGCTCCGAATAGAGCATTGATAATGTCACATGCCAAAACACAGGTCTAAGGCCTGACCTAAGTCGTTGGTCGCTCTCACAAGGGCTACGGTGCCACTGTGTAAAGGTGGGGCAGGGGTTGGGGAGAAGGTCTTTCCTATCACACAATGCTTGAAGACTGCCTTGCCCCACGGATCGTGTTTTTTTTATTAAAAAAATGAATACTCTCTTTATCCACAGGAGTTATGAAACATAATTTATCTATATATTTTGCGCGTTGTACCATACCATGCTTGCACATGTTCCTGCTGCTGTGTGCTGGTTGCATAATTAAACTAAGATTCTTCTTGTCCCTCCAGTTGTGCTTAATATAAGTTGGTATATGTGCTTCCTTATATGTAGCTGCATTCAAAATTTGAGACAAACAATAAATTAATGAACTGAGATGTATGATGCAGCGATCAAATACCATAGATATCTATGTTAGTTGATGTCCACCAATAGGCCCAATGGCCTATTGGGCCCTTGTCTCTGTGCCCTGATCGGGAGCGCCTAACCCTAATACGGTTGATGGGCCCCTATCGCACAGCACATATAAAAGAGAGGTGGGGATCACGGCTCTAACTACGAGGTTGGTCTGAGCCGTCGTGATCCACCACAGTAAACCTAATCCGATCAAAGGAGTGCTACCAACGACGGGATGCCCCACCGCACCGCCGTCACCTCTGCATCGCCCCTACAGTGTCACCACCGGGCCACTAGACCTCGCCTCATCGCCACTGGTCGCCACCACTACGCCGGAGCTGCCACGACACCGGCGTCCATGGACCGAATGGTGAATTAGATCGAGGTACATCAACTGTTTTCCCATCTAAGAAAAGCCTGCCCCGAATCTACCTTATAGAGGTACTCCATAGAGTCTTACAATGGTACTAGAGACAAGGTTACGGTATGGGGTAGAACATAGAAAAGAAAGAACAAGGGTCCAATCCGTTTCGGATTGAAACCCTAACCCTAACCGGGTAAAAGCAAACAGAAAGAGACCGGGGGTGGCGGATGTCACCCAACTCCTAGTCACAACCGCCACCACGTGGGGAAAGGTGTCGTACCATCGTCTTCGCTGGCGCACAGCAAGAAAAGAAATGACCCCGTTCGGATCTGAGAAGAAAGAGGGTTATCCTAACCCTAACCCTAATTGGGTGAAACACAGAGAAGAGAAAGGGGAAAGGATATCAAGAACCCTAACCCTAACCCGTGAATCAGTCTCGGGGAAGAAGAACAGTGAACCCTAGAATGAATCCCCATTTCAATCGGCAAAGAATAGAGAAGAAAATCCAGAAAAGATCCAAAAGAAAAGAAGGGGAAAAGAGAAAGGAACGAAGAAAAGAACCCTAACCCTAACTCACGACGAGGAAGGGAAGAGAATGATTCGGTACAAATAGAAAAGAAAGGAAATCAAGTTAAAAAGATGAACCGAATCGAAACAGTGGGTCGAATCCCAAAACCCTAACCCTAGAACGAATCCCCATCCCAATCGGACTCAACCAAGAAGAGCAAACAAGATCCAAAGAAGGGGAAAAGGGGAATAGGTAGACCTAGAGGGCTTACCTCACCGTCGTGCAGACCAGCGCGCGGGGAGGAGGCCGAGCCTAGGGGAGCTGCTCGTCGGACTCTGGCCACAGGGGCGCCATGGCCAGGCCGCTCGATGGCGGCGCGCTCACCCACTAGGGAGCACGCACACCGGTGAGGGGGCCAGCGACGGCGCCGGGGCTCTCTGCTCGCTCTCGGTTGCCGCTTGCTGCACTGAGAAGGAAGGAGCGTGGCGAAAAGAAAGGAAGAGGAGGAAGGGGAGCGGCTGAACATGCTCCGATGGCTGCCATCTTCTCACGACGCCGGCGGCCACCTTGGTCGTCGTCGCTGACACCGACGCAGCGCGAGAGAGAGCAAGGCAGAGGAGAAAGAAAGGAATGGTCGTTAGGGTTTCGGCCGACGCGGCCGGGGGCGGTTTTGTTCTCCCGAAGACGCCGCGCAACCGTCCGATGGGATCCAACGGCTCCAGATACACGACCAGCGATGTGGCCCAGGCGGTCGAGCGCGCCGCGGCGCTTTGCCGGCCTAGGCCCACGTTGTGGCCTGGTAAGGCAGCGCTCGTGCGCGAGAGAGATGGGCCAGCCTGAGGCCAGAGCTGGGCCGGGCCACTATGCCAGTTTTGACCCAAGATCAGTTTTTTCTTTTTTACTTTCCAGTAATTGCTTATTTCTGGATAATGAAAAATAGCTCAAAGAAAATAGAAAAGTAATTTTTCTCTGTGGGTAAAATTCAAGAAAAAGAGAGTTTTTTCCGTTGCTATAGAAATTGTTTATTCTTCAGTTATTTTGAACCAACGTGATATTTAATTAGAGAAAAAAGATTTTGACATGATTATGATGTTGTTATTTTCTGACCAACGTTGTTAATAACAATATCGTAATTTAATAATTTTATGCGTTAATTCTATTTCTGCCCATTGGTGTAAATTTTAATGATTTATGCATTAATTCTATTTCTGCCCAACGGTGATGTAGAGTTAGTGTATAAGAACAGTTGGTAATTTTAATGTATAAGAACAGTTGTATGTCTTAATTTTGACCAACGTTGGAATCAAGGCATACAATTGTTATTATTTTTATGTGAAGAAAAAGATTGACCTAGTCTTCATCTTGGCTGAGGTGGACTGGGTAGTCACCTCACCGTGTCCCACTGATTCTATGGCACCGGTGAGGGAGACAAACTAGACTGATACCACTTGGGCAACTAAAGAGAGAGATTTTGAATCCCGAAAGATGTCCTATGCCTTTGAGCATGGGAAGTGGGTCACTGCCAACAAGAAATGTTTGGTTGTGATAAAGAACATGATTGAGCCTATAATTGTGGGCTCAATCCTAGAGTGTGACACGGTCACTGAGTACCTCGATAGAATAAAGAGTCGGTTCACTAGCTCTTCAAAGACATGCTACCTAGCTGATAAAGCAGCTGATGATAGAGTGTTAATCTGAAAATGGTGGCATAAGAGAGCTCATAATGCGTCGTCGAAATTATGACACTGTCGTTTAGGCCATATTTCGAGGGGGAGAATAGAAAGACTAGTTAAGAACAATATTCTTCCTCCATTAGAGCCCTCAGATTTAGAACAATGCAGAGAATGCATAAAAGAAAAGTATGTAAAGAAAATTAAGAAATATGCCAAATGAAGCGCAGGAATTTTACAGATCATTCACATAGACATCTGTGGTTAGTTTCCTATAAAGAGTGTGGATGGTAATGATTCGTTCATAACATTCATAGATGATTACTCTCGTTATGTCTACATTTATCCAATCAAAGAAAGAACAGAAGCATTGGATAAATATAGATATTTAAGGCAAAAGCTGAAATCCAACGCAATTTAAAGATTAAGATAGTCAGGTCCGACCGTGGGGGAGTACTACGGTCAGCATACCCCATATGGCCAAATTCCTGGACCTTTTGCTAGGTTTTTACAGGAGAATGACAAAGTAGCCCAGTATTCTACACTGGGCGAACCTTAGTAGAATGGAGTAGCTGAAAGACGCAATCGTACCCTGATAGATATGGTGCGTAGTATGATAAGTTACTCTACCTTACAGATAAGCCTGTGGATGGAGGCGTTAAAAACCGCCATTCATATTCTCAATAGAGTACCAAGTAAGTCGGTGCCGAAAACGCCATATGAGTTGTGGACAGGAAGAGTACCCTCACTAAACACTTACATGTGTGGGGGAGCCCTGCTGAGGCTAAAGGATTTAACCCAAACATTGGGAAGCTAGATCCCAAAACAGTAAGTTTTCATTTCATTGGCTACCCAGAAAAGTCAAAAGGTTTTCGTTTCTACTGTTCAGAGAGACATACAAAGTTTATGAAAATAAGACATGCTGTCTTCCTAGAGGATGAATTGATGTGGGGGAGCATGGTAGCTCGAGAAATTGACCTTAAAGAGAAGCGGGTGTATGCGCACACTCCAATGATTCATGGGCCAATTTTTGCACTACCTGTTGTCTCTGCACCGACAGTGCAAGATACTGTTGTGTCAGCACCTGTTGTTATTCCGCCTATGACAACAATGAATGACCATGAGGAACCTATTCTTTAGGATCCTACAGAACCTATTGCCACACATGAGGGAGAGCAACAATAGCCTCAAACAGAAGATGTGCCAAATGTGGAGGCCCCTAGAAGGTCTCAAAGAGTTAGAAAATCAGCTATTCCTACTGACAATGAAGTATACAACACTGAGAAATTTCAAGTGGAGGATATCCCACCTCATTTGAATAAGCCATGAAAAGTAATCATTCATCAAAGTGGCTTGAGGCCATGAAAGATGAAATGAAATCTATGAATGCCAATAAAGTTTGGGACTTAAAGATAATTCCTAAATGAGCCAAAACAGTAGGCTATAAATGGGTCTACAAAACAAAACTTGACTCCCAAAGGAATATAGAGAGATATAAAGTACAACTTGTGGCAAAAGGCTTTATGCAAAGAGAAGGAATTGATTACAATGAGACCTTTTCTCCAGTCTCATATAAGGATTCCTTCAGAATCATAATGGCATTAGTGGCACATTACGATTTAGAATTACATCATATGGATGTAAAGATAGCATTTCTCAACGGGGACTTGGAGAAAAATGTTTATATGGCACAACCGAAAGGTTTTATCATGGAAGGAAAAGAACGAATGAGATGCCGCCTAAAGAAATCCATTTAAGGATTAAAACAAGCTTCAAGACAGTGGTTCTTGAAGTTTGATCATACAATAAAGAATTTTAGGTTTAAAGATAATGTAGAGGACAATTGTGTCTATACAAAGTTTAAGAATGGGAAGTTTATCTTCCTTATCCTGTATGTAGATGATATTTTACTTGCTAGTAGTGATGTCAGTCTACTACTGGAGACAAAGAAGTTTTTGTCCTCAAAATTTGATATGAAAGATCTTGGTGAAGCCTCGTTCGTTCTAGGGATCGAGATTCACTGAGATAGAAGTAAAGAGGTATTAGGACTGTCACAAAAGGCATACATAGAAAGAATCTTAAAGAAATTTTGTATGCACAAATGTAGTCCCTCACCTGCTCCTATAGTCAAGGGTGACAGATATGGAGATTTTAAATGCCATAGGAACCAATATGAGTTTGATCAAATGAAAGTGGTTCCATATGCTTTAGCTGTCGGAAGTTTGCAATATGCTCAAGCAGCCCTGACTTGGCATTTATTACCGGGTTACTTGGCAGATTCCAGAGCAATCCTAGAACAGAACACTAGAAATTGGTAAAGAAAGTCTTGCATTATTTGCAAGGAACGAAAGGCCTCATGATGACGTATAGAAGATGTAATTCACTCCATATAGTGGGATATTCAGATTCTGATTATGCGGAAGATGATAGAAAATCCACGTTGGGATATGTATTCACTCTCGCAAAGGGGAGCTATTTCATGGAAAAGCTCAAAGCAAACTATCACTACATCGTCCACAATGTATGATAGTTTGTAGTGTGTTATGAGGCAACGGGGCAGGTGAACTGGCTAAAGAAGTTAATACCCGGTTTGAAGGTGGTTGATGACATCTATAGACCACTTAAGTTATACTGCGATAATAATTCGGCAGTACAGTATGCTCACAACATAAGTCAAGTGGTGCTGCCAAACACATTGACATAGAGTAATATGTTGTGAAAGATAAAGTCCAGGATCAAGTCATAAGTCTTGAGCATATAAGTATAGAAAAGATGCTCACGGATCCGCTTACAAAAGGCTTACCACCCAACGTGTTCAGAGAACATGATGTTCAGAGAACATGGTGTTCAGAGAACATGTAGCTAGCATGGATTTAAGGGAAAGCCTAAAATTCCTAGACAAAAGAAGGCCCAAAGATAAGTATCTATTTCAGAACAGAGTAGTGTGTTGTAGCTGTTAAATCTATCGGCAATGGACCGTGACGATGAGACATGCTCTATGCGCAAATCCGTAATGGAATGAACAAAAGTAAATGATATGAAATTGAAAGATAGTAATAAGATCAAGGGGGAGAATGTTAGTTGATCTCCACCAATAGGCCCCCCTTGTCTCTACGCCCTGATCGGGGGCGCCCAACCCTAATACGGTTGATGGGCCCCTGTCGCACAGCACATATAAAAGAGAGGTGGGGATCACGGCTCTAACTACGAGGTTGGTCTAAGCCGCTGTGATCCACCACAGTAAACATAATCCGATCAAAGGAGTGCTGCCAGCGATGGGATGCCCCACCGCACCGCCGTCACCTCTGCATCGCCCCTGCAGTGTCACCACCGGGCCACCGGACCTCGCCTCATCGCCACTGGTCACCACCACTACGCTGGAGCTGCCACGACACCGGCGTCCATGGACCGAATGGTGAATTAGATCGAGGTACATCAACTGTTTCCCCATCTAAGAAAAGCCTACCCCGAATCTACCTTACAAACTACCTTACAGAGGTACTCCATAGAGTCTTACAATCTATATATATGTAGAGATCTCATATATGTACCTTTTTCTCTTGTCAAAATATATACCCATAAATAACTGTCAAAGGCCTTCAATCACTCACTTATCCTCGGGATGCCCAAACTAGTGGCAATAAATTAAAAAATGATAGGGTTTATTTGCTCTATATGATGATCGATGGTAGTTTACTTGTTCTCATTATGTCATTTTTAACAACTCACAAACATGGAGCAGCGCAGCCACAAGCTAGACAGTCGGTACTTAGCAAGACCTACTAAGACTGTTTCAGAGTTAGTCTTACGCAAGGACAGACGATTTGAGGTCATGCCAACGGAGAACAATAAGATTTTGCGGGCTAGAAGTAGTAGGCACTGTTTTAATAATTCTAGGCAAAGTACGTATAAACTACATGTGTGCTTTTTATGTTAGATCTCTGTACAAAAACAAAAGGATGATGCATGTCTTGTGACCTGAAGCATACATTTGTTTGTTTATGTGTTATAAGATTAAGAAACTTTGCGGCACAAGATTCCACTGCACAGCATCTTTCGTCAGATTAAATAATTAATCCACCTTCACAGCCCCTACATTTGGTAATCTTAACTAGACAAAATATTTACTAATAAGATTGGTAGTACTCATCTTAAAGATACATGCATGATCCTTCACTTTAGTTTACTGAGTAGAGTGATTTGCAAATTTTAAGGAAAATTAAATCTATATATCCCTGCTGCCGTAAATTAAAACCGCTTCTGTGCTATTGAATAATACTGCATCTTAATATCACTCAGACTTACACTTACACCTGCTACATGTACGGTGTTGTGTGCGAATATAATCTTCAGAAGGCATGCATAAACATGAAAAAGTTTAGAGGAGATAGAAAAAAAAAACTAATCCGTGCATGCGTGACCTCGCGATCTTGTGCAGCCTGTTCGTTTGGCTGTGGCTTGTTGTAAACGATCGTAAATTTCCAGCCGGAACAGTATTTTTCTCTCACACAAACCAGCCAGCAGTACTTCTTCATGAACCAGCAACGATACGAACCAGCCAACCGAACAGGCTGGGTCCATGACAAATACGGCATGGCACTCTTGCAAAGTACAACAAAGGCAAACCCAAGCAAATAAAGATACTGTCATGCTCATGCCTCCACTTCCAGCTAATCTAAAGAAGCAAATTAAAGGAATGAAACAAAAGCTAACTGCAACCAACTAAACTAATAAGAGCTGTTTTAACAAAGCATTTGCCCACTAACATGACTAAAATAGTTGGCACATCTCCCGGAGATGGATAACCTAAGCTTTGTCAAACACTAATGGGGTGTTGTGCTGCATGACATATCTAACCTCGCCCAACCAAAGTGGTATATACCAGGAGTGCATTTGTTTTGTGCATTAGGTCTCTATTGTGAG
Organism: Miscanthus floridulus; assembly: GCF_019320115.1. NCBI lineage: Eukaryota > Viridiplantae > Streptophyta > Magnoliopsida > Poales > Poaceae > Miscanthus > Miscanthus floridulus. Next base: position 129,079,702 of record NC_089586.1, read on the forward strand.
CTGTCTATACATGGGCATGATAAGCTCTATATATACATTAGGGTGTGATTGGTTAGTTGTATGTGCCCTATCCAGGCTCATGGGATGCAAGTTCGTATGATTAATTGCCTATATAAAGTGTTTTTTTTTTGGCTCACCGCATCCGTGTACTTAGAAAAAGAAGTTTTTTTTGTTGCATGACTCCACTGTTCCTGGCCGGGTGGAGACGACCAAAACGAGCTTCGCTATGAAGCCTGACCCGACGGATGCAGGTTGTAGAGGATGAGCCCACACTTCAGCCTCACATGTTAGACAAGTTGCATCTGTTCATGCAGGTAACCAAATAGCATCTTAGTTTGTTTTTTTCTTTTTGCATCCGCTCATGCAACCTCACCAAATACGTTTTTCTTCTTCTGAAATACGGTTCCTCCCAGCTTACGTTCGCTCATGCAGGATATACAATGTGATTCCCATCCGGCAACCTAATACACACATAGTCTTCTAGGTCCGGCTCCGGCCTCCGAGATGCAAAAGGAGCCTCTTAGCCTGGTTCTGCAGATACGTAGATTTTTTGTGTTTCTCTAGAGCTAGGCTCGCTGGATGCATGCACCGGTTACCTAACTTTATCGATGCTATTAGAGCAAAATGATATTAGTGTATTTAAATAAATAATTTTAAGATATAATAAAACAAAATAAGGACTTTAAGAGTATGACTATATCAAATAAAAATTATAGTGTTAACCTTGTATTATTTTTAGGATTAAGTCCATTTTTGACCTGGACTCTTGTCTTTGTTTAATTTTAATACCCAACTACAAAGGCGTCTAACTTTGGCACCTCAACTATCAAAATTGTTTAATTTTGAACCAGGAGCCATCCGAAAACCACTCAAAACCCCGAGCTCTGGGTCAAAGTTGAACGGTTTTGATAGTTGAGGTATCAAAGTTAGACAAAGGCAAGAGTTGAAGGGCCAAAAATAAAATTAATCAAGTATTTTAGTTTTCTATATATTTAGATTTACTTATGTTGATACATATTTATATGTACTAAAATATTTACCTACACATTATTGGGTTTTTATCATAGAAAGAAAAATTAAAATTATCATAAATAAAACTTTGGTATCAATTTTTTTCTAAAAATATAATCCATCTCATCGATATATACAACTTTGATTTGGGTTATTTCTCCATCCGAGTTCGTTCAAATAAGTTGAAATTTTTGAATTTTAAAATATAAGAACTTCAAAGAGAATTTTAGGACCATAAATGATTTCAAATAAAAAAGTCATCAGCTACAGAGTTGTAGATCTATCACTTTAGTATTTAATTTCTTCGTCTGGGTTCATTCGAACATTTCGGGAAAAAAAACTACATTTCAAAATAGGAGAACTTTAAACATAATTTTAGGATCGTAAATAATTTTAAATGAATTAGTCATCAACAACAAAATTGTATATTTCATCGAGATCTATCAAGTTTGGTTTTTGTCATTTCTCTATCCTAGTTCATTCGAACAATTAAAAAATGTTGAATTTCAAAACAGTAGAACTTCAAACATATAGATTATATTTTTAAGTAAATTTGGATTCGTATTCAGAACAAAAAATCTAATAAAGTGTAGATAAATATTTTAATACATATAAATATTTATCAATAAGTAAATCTAAATAAATATATATATATAAAGATTTATAAATATCTAAAAAATTAAAGTACTTGATTATGTCCATTTTTAGCCCCTCAACTCATGTCTTTGTCTAACTTTAACACCTCAACTATCAAAACCGTTCAATTTTGATCCCCGAGGCAGTTTTGAGTGTTTTTCAAATGATTGAGGGTTAAAATTAAACGGTTTTGATAGTTTAGGTGTCAAAGTTAGACGGTTTTGAAAAGTTCATTTTTAGCCCTCTTGTGATAGTTTTATCTCATGCAACATATCTTCGTACAAACAATCTGTGGTAGAACCGCCTAATCTAATGCCTCCTAGGAGTACTTGTCCTTCATTAGACACTAAGTACTCAAGTAAGGACACTAAATTACGTGGTTCCGTGGAGCACACCTCAAGGGAGAACCCGAATCCACATTTTTCTATCAGGATCACAAATGAGAGAATAAAGCTTACAACATTCTTACGTTATTTCTTACATCACTTTCCATACAACATCAGAATATAATATTCATTGTTTATAACAGCGGAAAATAACCATGTTATCAGAGTTAATGACAAGTTAAACATTAACATGATGATCTGTTATATACATCATAATAGGTTTGTCGATGGGGAACCCTACGGGCCCCCCATAGACCATACTGCAGGGAGGTAGGCCTTGGTAACAAGGCCTACAGCCCAATCGCCAAGAAGAACGCATGCCCGATACTCAAAGCAATACAACGCAAACAGGCTAACGCCAAAACTGGACGTAAGGTTATTACTCGACCAAGTCGAGGGCCTGAACCGGTATAAATCGTGAGTCTCTTTGCGTAACCGCCGAATTCCTCTATTCGCCGAAACCCGAACAACTGTCCCGGGTACCCCCGTGGCAGGCTATCGGTGGTAAAACATCGACAGCTAGCGCGCCAGGTAGGGGCTTTCGACAAATTTTTTCTCGAGAGTTCGACGGACCTCAACCTCAAGATGACCTTTTCGGTGGGAACAACCTTTGTCTTCGGTCTGGATCTACAAGGCTGATGGCGACGGCAAGCTTCGTACCTGTCTTCGAGAAGAAAAAGAATTTGATGACGAAGTTCAATACAAACTCGCCGAGAAGATGACAAAACTCTCAACTTCAGATACAACTCGGAATAAGGAAGAAAGTGGATACGAAACCGACTCTGAAAAAGAGATACAACCCGATTCTAAGACAATCTTTACGGCACAAGAGCCAAGCCTAATTGGACTCGGAGACACAACAACGATCGCGAAGGGATACGACCCGTACAACTCAAAGAAGAACTTGGGAACTTACAGACTGCGCAACACGGCATCAGTCTATCAACACTTTACCCAAAACAAGATGAACTCAGTAAGAAGAATACTCCTAGAGGGAGCACAAGAAGGGATGATCATGACAGTGACCCCGCAAGATTGTGTGGTGCATTGGCCAGGTTCTTTCACCTCAAGCAAAGTCCAGACTGGCACGCGCGTTGAAGAACTACCTTATCAAGAGGGAAAAGAACTTAGATCCAGTTCAGAAGTTACAGACAGCTCAACCAAACGAAGGATGGAATACCGTACAAGAAGAGCTCGGAAGAAGTATACTGTATACATGGCGGAGCAGTTAGAACAACCTTTGGAACCACCACAGATACCAGATATAAAATCTTTAGACGAATCAGAAGGCAACATCTCGCCAGATAAGAAAAGCAACAGCAACGAAAATGATGAGCAAAGACTAGCAAGGCTAAAGAAGAACAAATTGAAAGCTAGAAGGAGGAACCAGGCTAAACAAAGGAAGCAAGTCTGGAATAAATACAAAGCGGAGCTAACGGAATACAACAGAAAGAAGGCGGAAAAAGAAGCCACAAAAAATACAAAAAGGGAAAGAATTGAAAAATTAACAAAGGAGTTGTACACCCTCATGAATAACGGGAAAGCAAAGGAAGACCAGAAGAAAGAAGTCGGGGGATCAGAAAAACAACCCAGCGAAGAAATTCCATAGGAGCCACAAAGGGAGCAGCCACCCAAAAAATCGAATTTTCAAAGGATAGGACCAGTAGAAAGTGCTGATATCAATGGAAGGAAGGAACACTACTCAAAGCAACAAGAAAGAGACAAACCAGAATTGAGCCAACGCTACCAAGAAATATCAAGAAGATTTGACAAAGAAGATGAATACAGAGAGTCTGAGCTAAAAGAAGATAGGTCTTATTACAGAAGGGCAAGATCGCCAGATTATGGAAGAATGGAACCATACGACAAATTCTCTTGTTTCATAGGAAGACTACAAACTTTAAAGCTACCGCACAAGTTTAAACCAGCAAATCATTCCAAGTATGATGGCAAAGTTAAACCAAGACAATGGCTAAGGGTTTACTCCCAATCTATTGAATTAGCTAGAGGAGACGACGACATCAAGGCTCTATTCTTCCCAATGGTCCTCGAAGCAATGCCGCTACAATGGTTTGACAAATTGAGGCCAAGATCAATCAGGTATTGGGAAGACTTGCAAGAAGCTTTCTGCAACAACTTCGCAGGCATTATTACCCATCCAATGACTGTAGCCAAATTGAAAGGAGTAAAGCAAAGGAGAGGAGAAAGTCTAAGGGAATACTATAGAAGATTTGGAGAATTCAAGGCTCAAGTCCATGACATTACTGATAGGGAGGTGATAGAGGCCTTTGCAGAAGGAATCTGGGCAAACTGGCAATACAAGGACTATTTCAATGAGAACCCAAGAACAAATGAAGACTTCAAGAGGGTTGTTGAGAAGCTAATTTTGTCAGAAGAAAGAACTCGGCACAAATTTGCTAGGGACAACCCAGAGAATAGAAGACCCGATTACAGACAGCAAGACAAAAGACCAAGGCAGGACAATATGGTGGCAACCACAGACAACAAAAGAAGATACAATGGCAATGGCAATGATAGCAATGGTAGCAATCACAATGGCAACTGCAACAATAGCAACAACCGTAACGACAGCGGTTACAACAGTAATAGCAACTATCAGAGTAACAACTACCGAGGAAGAGTGTCGAAAAACATAGAAAATATGCCGTGTCACATACACCTAGGGGCTAGACATAAGTTAGTTGAATGCAGCACTTTTCAGCGGCAATTCATAAAGAGAGAAAACAGGAATCAAAACAACTCGGAGCCAAAGCAAGAAGAATCCAAGAAGGAGGAAAAGAGAGCTGAAGGAGATTATCAAGAACCCCAACGCCAATTAGCAGTAATATTTTTAGGTGTTCCTAACACACGAAGCAAAAGACAAGAGAAACTAGCTCACCGAGCCATCATGGCAGCTGAACTAGCCATCCCAAGATATCTAGATTGGTCAGAGTACCCCATCCACTTCACAAGAGAAGACCAATGGACCAGTGCAGCAAACGTAGGATGCTACCCGCTGATACTCTCAAAAGGATGAATCTAGATTGTGAAGATCTAATGACACCCACAAGCACACCATTCTACATAATAGTACCCGACAGACCAGCTATGCCCCTCGGACAGATAACCCTACCCATCACCTTTGGCACACCAGACAAATACCGGATGGAATTCATCAAATTCAAAGTTGCAGACTTTGAATCATGCTACCACGCAATACTTGGGAGACCAGCTTTAACAAAATACATGGTAGTACCACATTATCCATACCTACTGCTCAAGATGCCAACAACAAAGGGCGTATTATCATTGAAAGGAGATCTAAAGAAAGCACATGATTGCGACGTACAAGCAGTACAAATATCCTAAAGATTACAAGATATAAAGGAAGGAAAGACGATTGCAATGTTGGCCAACGAAATGAACCTAGATGAGATTAAGATACCGACTAAGAAGCCAAGCAACTTCGCACCACCAAAAGAAGCCGCTACCAAGACTATTGACCTACTGACTGGTGATCTGGAGAAGACGGCAATCATCAGTGCAAATCTCGACCCCAAATAGGAACTCGCGCTCACCAACTTTCTTCGGGACAACAAAGATATTTTCGCTTGGAAGCCAGCAGACATGCCAGGGGTCCTAAGGGAATTGGCTGAGCACATAATTGATGTGAACAAAGGGTCCAAACCCATTAAGCAGAAGTTATGAAGATTCGCTCTAGACAAAAAAAGCAGCAATAAAAAAAGAGATCACCAAGCTCATGCAGTAGGATTCATCAGAGAAATAATCAACCCGGATTGGCTTGCCAACCCGGTCCTAGTAGAGAAGAATTCAAAAGAATAGCGCATGTGCATCGACTACATAGACCTCAACAAACATTGCTCAAAAGATCCATATGTCCCACCAAAGATTGATCAAATCATCGACTCGATAGTAGGATCAGCTCTGTTATCCTTTCTAGATTGCTATTTAGGCTATCATCAAATATCCTTAAGAGAAGAAGACCAAAGCAAGACTTCGTTCATTACACCCTTTGGGGCATATTGCTATAAATCAATGCCTTTTGGGCTAAAAAATACAGGGGCAACATATCAAAGAGCAATTCAAACTTGCTTGGGGAGTTAAGTCAGAAGAAATGCAGAAGCATACATTGATGATGTAGTAATCAAGATAAAAGAACCCGGATCATTGATAGAAGACCTCGAGGAGACTTTCAAGAATCTAAAAGCATGGCAGTAGAAGCTAAACCCCACAAAGTGTGTTTTTGGGGTACCATCAGGACAACTACTTGGGTTTCTAGTCAATAACCGAGGAATTGAAGCAAGTACAAAGCAGGTTAAAGCCATCATGGATATGAAACCTCCAAAGAAAGTTAAAGACATACAGAAGCTTACAGGATGCATGGCAGCACTCAACAGATTCATCTCCCGACTAGGAGAAAAAGGGCTACCTTTCTTCAAATTATTGAAAAAGGCAGGAAATTTTGAATGGACAGAAGAGGCAGAAGAAGCATTCCAAAAGTTAAAAGAATACTTGGCATCATCACTAGTAATGACACCACCAAAAGACAAAGAGGACATGATGCTATACATTACAGCAACCAAGAACATTGTTAGCACAGCAATTGTGGTTGAGAGAGAAGAACCCGGACACGCATACAAAATACAAAGACCAGTCTATTACATAAGCGAAGTACTAACAGAATCAAAAGTGAGATACCCACACGTGCAAAAACTACTTTATGCAGTGTTGATATCATCAAGAAAGCTGAGACATTATTTCCATGAACACAAGATTACAGTGGTAACCAATTTTCCACTTCAAGACATTCTATGCGACAAAGATGCAACAGGTCGGATATCAAAATGGGCAGTAGAACTCAGTGCTCTCAACCTAGACTTCAAACCAAGAGCAACAATCAAATCTCAAGCATTATCCGACTTCATTGCTGAATGGACAGAAATCAGTCAAAAAAGAACCCAAACCAATACTTGATCATTGGAAAATGTATTTTGATGGTTCCCTAAAGTTAGGAGGAGCTGGGGTAGGAGTACTATTCATATCACCAGAAGGGAGACAGTTAAAATATGTGCTACAAATACTTTGGCAGGCAACTAACAATGAGGCAGAATACGAAGCATTAATACACGGTCTAAGAGTTGCAAGCTCGCTTGGGATCAAAAGACTACTTGTCTATGGTGATTCAGCTATAGTAATCAATCAAGTCAATAAGGATTGGGATTGTACAAAAGATAATATGGATGCGTACTGTGCAGAAGTCAGAAAATTGGAGAAAATTTTCCAAGGGCTCGAAATCCATCATGTACTAAGAGATTCCAACGTTGCAGCAGATGTGCTAGCCAAATTAGGATTAGATAGAGCAAAAGTACCACCCGGTATATTTGTGGAAGAACTCACAGCCCCATCCATCAAACAACTCGGAAACACAGAAAAGAGAAGGAGACAATAGATCCAATGGAAATAGATCAAGCAGAAGAACCAGACCAGTCAAGACAAATCATGGTCATACAAAGTGATTGGAGACAAACATACATTGATTTTATCAAAGAGAAGAAACTACCCGAAGACAAAGCAGAAGCAACTCGGGTTATACGAAGAAGCAAAAACTACGTTCTGGTGGGGGATAAACTATACAAAAGAGCAGCATCATTAGGAGTACTGCTTAAATGTGTTCCGACAGATAAAGGAAAAGAAATCTTGGACGAAATCCACTCAGGATGCTGTGGAAATCATGCAGCCTCTAGGACACTAGTCGGCAAAGCATTCAGAACCGGTTTCTATTGGCCAACAGCACTCAAAGATGTAGAAGAGCTCGTCAGAACATGCAAGAATTGCCAAATGTTTGCTAGGTAATCACATGTGCCAGCTCACAACTTAATATGCATACCGCCGGCTTGGCCGTTCTCATGCCAGGGGATGGATCAAGTCGGACCACTCAAAAAAGCAAAAGGAGGCTTCGAATACATATTTGTGGCAATCGACAAATTTACAAAGTGGATTGAATATAAACATTTGGTCAAATACAGTGCAGAAAAGGCAGTGGAATTCATACAAGACATCATGCATAGGTTCGGCATGCCCAATAGAATAATCACAGATCTTGGTTCACCATTTACAGCAAGAGAATTCCAATACTGGGCAAGAGATTATGGGATAGAAATCGACTTTGCATCAGTAGCACACCCGTAGGCCAATGGACAAGTCGAAAGAGCAAATGGACTCATATTACAAGGTTTAAAACCAAGATTATATGAAGATTTGAAAGATTATGGTAGAAAATAGATCGATGAATTACCAAAGCAGTATGGGGTCTAAGAACCCAGATCAGCAAAGCAACTGGATACTCACCGTTCTTTCTGGTCTATGGATCAGAGGCAGTACTACCAGCCGACTTAATATAACTATCTCCAAGAATAGAACAATATGAAGAAGGCGAAGCAGAAGAAACAAGGCGGTTAGAAATTGATTCAATAGAAGAAATAAGAGACAGTGCAATCATACAAAATGCAAGATATCAGCAAGGGTTATGAAGACATTATGACAAAAGTACTCAACCCCAATCACTAAAGCCAGGGGACTCTGTACTATGACTAATCCAGAAGAAAGATGGACGACACAAACTACTCAGTCCATGGGAAGGACCCTTCATCGTGAAGACAGCAACAGGACCCAGCACATATGAGTTGATGACTCTAGATGAAATACCTATAAAGAACACTTGGCATATCAGCCAGCTCAAAAGATTCTACAATTAAGTACAACAGATTGTACTCAAGTTTCAAGAGAAATAAAATAGAGATTATTCAAGAAGAATGGCTTCAAATATGAGCCCTGTCCAACGGACAGAACCAACCCGTAATCAGGTTGGGGAAAAAGGGGCTTCCCTATTAACAGCCAACCTAGAAATGGTTGCGCTACATGGGCAATCTTGTCACTCAACCATATGGAGATGGTCTGACTGACGGCCAATGGCCAAATAGCTTCTTGGGTAAGGAGACCCAAGCTAGCATTTTTTACTCTACCATAAAGAGATGGTATGACTGATAGCCCTGTCCAATGGACAGAACTAACCCGTAATCAGGTTGGGGAAAAAAGGGCAGCCCTGCAGATAGCTCAACCTAGAAACGGTTGTTGCTATATGGGTGCAATCGCTTACCCCAAGAGTTGGTACGATTGCTTACTTACCCTGCAAACAGCCAACCTGGAAACGGTTGTGCTATACGGGTCCACTCGCCTACCCCAAGAGTGGTACGATCGAATACTTCGCCCAAGAAGCGGCACAAGCACTCCAACAACTCGGTTGCCTACGCCAAGAGTGGTACGATCGACTACTTTGCCCAAGAAGCAGCACAAACACTCCAACAACTCGGTCGCCTACCCCAAGAGTGGTATGATCGACTACTTCGCCCAAGAAGCAGCACAAGCACTCCAACAGCTCGGTCGCCTACCCCAAGAGTGGTACGATCGACTACTTCGCCCAAGAAGCGGCACAAGCACTCCAACAACTCGGTCGCCTACCCCAAGAGTTGTACGATCAACTACTTCGCCTAGAGAGGGACACAAGCACTCCAACAATCTAGTCACCTACCCCAAGAGTGGTACGATCGAATACTTCACCCAAGAAGTGGCACAAGCACTCCAGCAACTCGGTCGCCTACCCCAAGAGTGGTACGATCAACTACTTCGCCCAGAGAGGGACACAAGCACTCCAACAATCCGATCGCCTACCCCAAGAGTGGTACGATCAACTACTTCACCCAGAGAGGGACACAAGCACTCCAACAACTCGGTCGCCTACTCCAAGAGTGGCACGATCGACTACGTTGCCCAAGGAGGGGCACAAACACTCCAACAACTCGATCGTCTACCCCAAGAGTGGTACAATCGACTACTTCACCCAAAGAGCGGCGCAAACACTCCAAACAACTCGGTTGCCGACCCAAAGAGCGGTGCGATCGACTACTTCACCCAAGGAGCGATCTACAGTACAAATCGGTTGATTACCCCAAGAAAAGTATAATCAACTCCATCAACTCTACTACATCACAAGAAGAAACAAGCTATGGCAAAGCAGAAAAAAGCCACAAGGAAAGACAGGGCAAAACTTTTCCATATTATTCAAAGACATCTCAGAAGAAAAAGAAAGACAGGTCGAAGCCTGCTCATTTCAGTCAAAGACAAATTCAAAAGCAGGGCAAAGCCTGATCATATTTTCAGAGACAAGTATATATTATAAGAAACCACAAGTTCATTACACAAAACATCTAAGGAGCTGGTGGCACAGCAGGAAGCACATCCATCTGTTCTAAGATTTGGTCTATAAGACCACCAAGCTCCACCTTTGCCTCATCCCATCACTACGCAAACTCTGCAATCACGGAAGGATCTATAATCTGCTGAAGCGGAGCATCAGGAGTGGCAACCCGGATGAAGGATATAACATTGTTTACACAATGGTAAAAACCACCCTTGACAAACTCAAAAAATCGAGTTGACAACACTAGGATAATGCCTCTCAACCCTTGAGCAAAGTCCTCCTGGCGACAAACAGCAGCAATAATAGGCTTCACAGCTTCATAAAGAGCCCGAAATTGATCTTGGGCACCTATCAGCTTAGTTTGGAGAGCCCAGAATTGATCATGGGCAGCTGCTAACTTCTCCTGCAAATCTTGCACTGACTTCAAAGCCTGAACAAGGTCACGATCAGCTCCAAATCTAATAAGCTTGGCCTGAGCAAATAAATCTTGGGCCTCTTTCAATTTGATATTAGAAGAAGAACTTACCGACTCGGCTTGATTTTGAGAAGTACAGAGGGTATTGACCATCTCCTCTTGTTCTTTCTACCAACTCTCCTTATCCTTAACAAGAGCTAAAAAGAAAGCAGACAAAGAACTCAAAGAAAGAAAGAAAAAACAAGGCAGAAAAAGCAAGTATGCAAAGAAAGGAGAACCCACCAGTTTTTTCTTTCTTCAACGCGGAGACCTCATTCTAAGCAGCAGTAACAGCCTACAAAGATGAGTCGCGCACCTTCTCAGCCTCAAGCACCTTAGCATTGAGGGCAGACTCCATCAGAGCACGCTGTGCCTTCTCATAAGTTAGGACAACTTCAGTCCAAGCCAGCTCATCTTCCTTTCTTTTCAAATTGGCTTCAGCAATGGCAGTAAATTGCGCCTCATGAGGACCGAACAAGACATCTTGATCTTGAAATAAAGACTACAAAGCAAAAAATATGTGAGACAGCAGCAGAAAAAACCAATATCAAAAGTTTAAAAGAACTCGAATACCTTGAGTTTGGCACCATACACGCCCAAGAAATTCTCCCACAAAGAAACCAACTCAGACAGCCGCTCAACACGACCGAGTTGGACCAACTCCTCCCTACCCTGAGTTAATAGGAGAGTACTTGGAGTAGAAGTCAAAGGCTGGCCGACACTAGAAGTACCAGCAGCATCCACAGCAGCAACAGACGAAGGATTATTATCAGCCGGCTCCCCATTCACTGCATCCTCCCGAGCAGCTGCTTCGAGGTTGTCCAACAGGGACAACCTGGTCGGCAGAATAGGAGCAGCAAAAGGGCTGCCTAAGTTCACTTCAACTCGGTGCTCCATTGGAGGAGACACCGGAGTTCCAATAGCCTCTTCCTCAACATGCGGAGCAGGAGAGGCAATACGTGGAAGAGAAGCTACAAAGAAAACAACCCGTCAGACAGAAAAGAAAAAACCAAGAAAGCAAGCATAAACGGGAAAATAACTTACCAGCAGTAAAATCTTGTAGAGGTCCACCAGCATCAAGAGCCAGGGAAGGAGAAGTATCCTCCGAAGGCCTACATTCGAAAAAAAAGAGCTCGGGCCAGTCAGAGACAAAAGCAAAAATGGCGAATCAGAAGACAAGATAAATATACTTACTTGATAACCTTCTTAAAGTTTCCAGCCACCCCTGAGAAGCCAAGATTCGGGAGAGGCACATCGAACAAATCATCCTCAACCACCTCAAAGGAGGGGATTGGGAGGGCCTCCAAGATAGAAGCAGATACAACTGTCACAGAAAGGGCACAAGGTGCCAGTTTCCAACTATAATGAAAAAAGCAATTCAGTTATTTAGGAAAAGAGCAAAAAGACAAGCATAAGAAAATTTACAGCGGAAGACTTACAGTCGAGTGATCAAGGGGACCTCAGTCTCCACCTCGCTCAAGACAACAGACCGGCCTTCTATCAAGACAACAAAAGCTAGGATCAGTAAAACAAAGCAAACCAAAAGACAGAGGCAAAAACAACACAGGAGAAAAGCACAAGCTCACCTACGAGAACATTACCTGTTGAGGCAATCTGACGAATTGAACGTTGCCTCTTGGGTAAAATATGCTTAGCAGCAACCTTTGACTTCCGCTTGCTGGATGACAAGATATATTGAGCAATTCAAGGATCAGGAACATACTCAACGTAGGAGTGGTGACCTTCAAACAAGCCAGTAATCAACCTGGCAGAAGAAGAACCCGGCCCGGTAGCAGCAACTACCACAGGACCGGCAACAGCATCATCATCTTCATCTCCTTCTTCGGCAGGCTCTTCAACAACAGCCCCGCCACCACCAGCAACAGTTATCTCAAGCTTAAAAGCCCAACCAAAACCCTGCAAGAGAAGAAGAAAGAAGTCAAAAATAGAATACGAATTACAAAAACCCAAAAGAACTCGGAGGAGATTACCACTTACCTCAGGAGGAGGATGAGCAGCATCATACTCTTCAACACGAGCAGGCATCATAGAGACCCCACCCAGAATACGCCCCAGGAGTTCAAGAATGACCTCCTCAGGCAACTCGACATCAGGAACAAGTTAGGAAGGATCTGAGGGCCTAGTATATTTAAAGCCGTAATGCACCCTCTGCATAAGAGGTTGCACCCGGCGATGCAAGAAACTGACAACTATACAATTGCCACTTAAGCTTGCCTATTTAAGCACTGTAACTCGAGCGAGTACAGGCTTCAGAGCAGCATGCTCAGCAGAAGAGATTTTATCTTTCCAAATAGAGAGGGGAACAGGAAGAACAGAAAGATCATGAGAAAAGGAAAGAGCAGGTTTTGAAATATAAAACCACTTCTCCGCCCAATTCTTGACAGAATCAGAAAGGGTAAGAGAAGGGAAAGAAACTCCTTAACGGGATTGGATAAGATAGTAGCCGAGAAAAGGAGTATTATTTCCGTCTGACAAACGCACACGGAAAAAATGACAAAAAAGAAGAAGATTTGGAGGAATTCCAACGAAAACTTTGCAAAAATGCACAAAGGTAGAAAGAAAAAGAACCCCATTAGGGGTAAGATGATGGATTTGAATCCCATAGGATCCAAGAAACTCAAGCAAGAAATCAGACGGGGGATAACAGAGCCCCGCCTGCACAAAAGGAATAAAAAGAACAGATCGATTTGGAGTGGGAGAAGGGACATCGTGCTCACCAGGACTAGAGAAATTGGAGAGACATTTCTCCTGAAGAAGGCCATGAGCAACAAGTAGATCCAACTCCACCTCTGAAGTCGACGGCTTGGGGAGTTGCCTCTACATTTTCCGCATCGCAACAAATTCGGTGTTCTCGATCACCTTGAGCGACGCCTCCTCGTCGACAGATTTGCCCTTATTCTTGCTCTTGTTCTTCGCCACCATCTCAGAAAAACAAAGACAAGATTTGGACGGAAATAGCAGGAGATCAAAGGCACAACGGAGCTAGGGTTTTGGCTGAGATTGGGGAATTTTTTACTGCAAAGGCAAGTTAAGCCAACAGTAACAGAGCAGTTATCTTTATACAAGAAAAATATGCGGCCCACGAGGCCCAAAATCATGCGGATTGCCTAAAGAGGCCCTTTAAAGTTACCATTCCACAATTATCATGCACACAAAATGAAAAGGCAACGGTCTGTTCAGACTATAACGGATACATGATGAATTAACACATTCACAAGGAGGCAACCAGGAAAGAAGGATGCAACAAGTCAGTCATGACAAAACACCACAGTACAAACATACAAAAGAGCTCGGCCACATCAATAAACAACTCGGTCATAGAGCAGAAAGGAATATTTTTTCATTTCATCAAAGGTACATTGAGATTACAACAGAATACAAGATCTGATGAATTCGACGAAGAAAGCAAAGGAAATCATTCAGCACGAGGTTGCAACCCTCGAACCAAGATTCGATATTACCAGGTAGGATAAAACAACTCGAACGTACTTTTCTCCAAAGGAAAGGCGCACATCCAAGATTGCTATAGGTGACAGAGAAGGCACCCACAAGTCATCCAAGATTGACAACAACAACCACGTCAATATGGAAGAACCCAGCACCATCTCTCAACACGTGCTGATCTGTATTAGACTGAACCTAAATGGCACAGCAGAAGACTGAATAATGGCTGATCTACAACAGACTGTCGAAGAACAAGCCGAAACACGTGCCAATCATCACTGTAAGAAGAACAAAAAAGAAAGGGCAGGCACTGGAAGATGAGGCAACACAACATGCATCACTCACATCACAAGTCCTACACCATTTGCCTCAATATCCCTTACAGCTAAATACCACCTCGAGACTAGCCTGCTACTAGTCTCTATCACAAGACCTACACCATTTACTAGTAGAAGAAAACAGAAGAAAGAGAATAGGCCCGGGGGCTCGTCAAGCTCCCAAACTATAATATCCATGACTACAAAAAGAAGAAGAAGAAGAAACTGCACAGCAGGGTATCAGCAATAGGCCATATTTATAGCACAACTCAGATGCACATATGCCAGACTCATGGAAGAAAAAAGAACTCCAAAAGGACAACCATGTGAACCACTACAGAGCCAAGACTTAAGTAAAAAATCAGATGTGACTAGACCATCACAAAGGAACAGTACATACCCAGAGCAACCACAGTACAAGATAAAGCATATCCAAGAGAATATTCCACAGCAGCAATATAACCCGTGAAGACACATTGAATTCTCCAACAACCAGAATGACAGTAGCAATAAGCAGCCGAACAAACAACTCAGAGACGTGTGAAGGATCACATACAAAATTACAGTGTCAAAGGATTACAGTTGAAAAAGAACTCGGACGAAGAAAAATTATAAATCTCATTGATTGAAGACAAATACAAAGGCTACAGACGACCAAACAGGACCGGATAAACTCAGACATAAGATAGAGACAAGATTCTTAAATATTGCAACAAGGAACCTAGTGGCGGCGGCAGCGGCAGCTCAGACGCAGAAGAACAGATAGAGCAGTATGATCATTACCAACCAAGCATAAGCCCGGGGGCTGCTCAACCTCACACACCAGCATATCTACGAATGAAGAAAGAATTGAAGAAGAATTTTCCTACTCAAGGTAGAACCACAACTAACAAAGAAGGTATTTATAGCAAACCAGAGGTAAACAAGGCTAAAGATCACAAGAAAGAGAGAGGAAAAGAACAAAAGAGCAAAGCAACAAAGGTGAATAGTGCCCAAAAGCAAGATTCCTGACAAAAAGTAAAAGAAGACGCTCACTCATGGCTATACAAAACTCATCCGTGACCAGCAAAAGACAAAGACCAAAGGAGTACAAATCAAGACCCTTCTTCCGGCTTCTTTTCAACAGAAAAGAACCCGGAGAAGGCTCGGGGGCTGCAAGTACCTACCACAGAAAAATATATTTTCAAATTTTTTGACCCTCTAGCTTTTTTGTACCAAACAAACAAGAGGCTCGGGGGCTACACTCAATGAGTGCAAGTCACTGCACTCAAAGGAAAAAGAACCCGGAGGACATCAAGCAATAGTGCACATCAGCCAAAAGAAGAATCAAAGAAGACCATCTCAAGATTTTACTTCAAGAAGGACCTGGATCAAGACTACAACAACTCGGCCCTTGAAGCTCAATCATAAAATGCTTGGGGGCTTGTCGATGGGGAACCCTACGGACCCCCCATAGACCATACTACAGGGAGGTAGGCCTTGGTAACAAGGCCTACAACCCAATCACCAAGAAGAACGCATACCCAATACTCAAAGCAATACAACGCAAATAGGCTAACGTCAAAACTGGACGTAAGGTTATTACTCGACCAAGTCGAGGGCCTGAACCAGTATAAATCATGAGTCTCTTTGCATAACCGCCGAATTCCGCTATTCGCCGAAGCCCGAACAACTATCCCGGGTACCCCCGTGGCAGGCTATCGGTGGTAAAACATCGACAAGGTTATAAGTTTTTCTATTGTAAAATATTTTGGGTAGAAGTTTCAAATAAACTCTATGTCCGCAACGTTAAGGAAATCCTCGCTGAGCCCACCAGTAGGTTTCCACACACAAGTGTCAGCTCCACATGTTCCTGTCACCTGTAACAGGGTAGAACAAACCCTGAGTACTCAATTGTACTCCGCAATGCAAGGCTATCTGACTTGTGGGTTTATTGCATCTGCAGGAGCATTACTAAACGTGCGTCCTTATATTTAATTTTATTAGCAATCATCATTAGTTCATTAACTAACCATTCTATGTAAACACATGTGCTACTTTCAAGTAGGTGGTAAGCAATTAGGACCATTTTATCATCTTTCGTCTTCTAGTTCTTACTACGGTGCTAGATCGTAGATAAGTCGTACCGAATTACCCAGTGATTCATGAATCAATGTGCCCAACTAGGTACCCTGAAACACATGCCCTGCATGTATCCTAGGCACAAATAGGACCAACCCACCACTCTCCTATCAAGGGGTCTAGGTCCCGTCCAAACTTGGACTTCAAGCCCCCACACCTGAGTCTCGGACTCAGTGTGGTGCTTAGACCTCCACGATCCCCGCCTTCAATCAGTCGGTCCGAAAAAACCGGAACCCACGACAAGAGAGGAACAAGCCTTCCCTACTCTCATAAACAAGTATGTGCTCAGGATAATAAGTATGTGACCTGACTAGAATCTAATGCAATGGATGGTCCTTAACCGACATAGGCAGAACAAGTACAATCCGAGCCTTGCTCGAATGCCTAACCAAGTCTAGATCTAAAATACCATTCCGTCCGGTCTCCAATTACCATTTATATATATTCTATGTGATAGTAATATAATAACAACAATAATATATTTCCTATCTCTTGCAAGTGACAGGCAATCACTCGACTTTTACCGGAGTCCTGTAGCATAGCAATCTACACGATCCTATTATACTAGTAAGACTCATAGGATAAGGATATATATATGCAAGTGGGTTTCATTCAACTCTTTAAACTTAATGCACAAGCATAAAATAAAGTGCAGAATAATAGGGTTATGCACCGGGGCTTGCCTGGGTAAGATATAACCAAAAGTTAGCATTCTATCGTGGTGACACGATCATCAGGCACCATCTTTTCCACTACTTCGGTCATCTTCACGATCCATCATTGTTCCTATTATGATATTCGTGGATGCAACGTAGAGGCGCAATTAATCAATGGTAACTACAACTCTATAATATGATTACACTCCGCGAGGTAACGAACTAGCTTAATAACTAACGTACTAGTCTACGTATCCACGTCGCCAAGTAAGGTTTGTTCCAAAAAATGTTTTTATTCTACAAACCCTCAATTATTTTTGACATTTGACTGATTAAATATATATTTTTGTACTAGGGGTCATTTAGTTACCTTAACAAACTAGTTCCCATGGAGCTACAAAAATTACCGTGAGCGTCTAATATTGTTAGGAATCTACTGTAAAAATTTCAGGGCCAGCACTACTACCAATTCTTCACAATAATTCCTACAAGTTCATATTTTACCCATTTTAAGTACTTCAAAATAATTAGTCTACTCTTGAAAATTCTATGAAACTATGTGAATAAACTACACTAGAAGATAGATCATGATTTTAAGAACCTAACAAAACAAGTTTCACAATTTTTGGTTAGCTACACAAATTGGTATTAAATTTACAAGTTTGGCTTAGAAACTAAATTAGCAAATACTTGGAAAAAGGAAAAGGGCCGACCTTAACCCATCTGGCCTGTCGGCCCAGCACGGGGCATGGGCGCGTGCGTGCCGCGGCGGCCCAATACGGCTCAAGGCGGGGAAAGCCCGCACACGCGGCACTTTGCAAAAGAGGACTCAGTTTTTACGATAATCAGGCAGGGTAACAAAGCACTATTACTACAGACTCACGTTTTGTATTAAAGTCCCTCGAATGTGTTGCCTTCGCAACGGGGCGGTCCTCGGCGCGCCCGCGAGCGGTGGCGCGGCACACCGGTGGCGATAGCGGTTAAGTCGGACGCGCTAGACCTACTACGATGACACTAATGGATCGACCACCATCTACGACTAAACCCGCAGCGATGGGCGGCGGTTGGGCACTCGACGATGCCCTGTCGTGGTCTGCCGCGGTGGGCGGCGATCCGCGTTGGCGGTGAGCCTGTTTCAGCGAAACTATGCATGTTCAGCGGAGTACAAAAGGTGGATGAGTATCAGTAGCTCACCATGGTGTCCGCTGCTCTGGAGATTGAAGCAGGGAAACGCGGTGGCGGTCTAGCCACGTGCGACCAAGCGGGACGACGGTGCTCTATCACAGACACCAGCGCGTCACCACACCATCGATGAACGCTCTGGCCATAATAACATGAGCACCGAATAGTGGAAGTCAAACCAAGTTCAGGATCGCAAGCAATTGAACCCTTGTCCTTACCTACCTCTTACCGGCTATGGCGGCGCTCATGGCCCCGCGGTGAGTGAAGCACCAAATTGCGAGCCGGTAGGGCTTGCCAGCGTCAGGGAGGGGGTCGGATAGCTAGCTAGTTGCTATATCTATCCGCTGGAGTGCTGAAACGGAGGGCGGGCTACGGATGGCGTGAAATCACGAAAACGGCGTGGCTCCAATGGTGACAAGGCAGGCGACGGTGGCTATACGTGGCTCGGCCAGCCCTAGCCAAGGCCACAATAAATACGTGAGGACATGCGCGCGGTGTGACTCGGAGGGAGCAGTCGTGAGATACCAAGATGGGATGGCTCATCCAGGCGAACTCGGTCGGCGACAGCGAAAAAGAGGCCACATGCTAAGCTGCCGCACGGAGCCAAGGCACAACGTGACGCGAGAGAGGGCAGTGACATCGCGACCAGGTCGTAAGTGCGACATGACTACGAAAGCAGGCAACATCTCGGTGCGTAGGTGGTTCGAGCGGTGGAATGAGTGCCACGTCGACTAGACGGTGGCTGCCATGGCATCGGCTCGGCCCGCTCACGGCCTCACCGGCGGCGACCCCAGCCCAGTCCTGTGGAGACGAGCGCGGCCTACCTCGGCCCGATGTGCGGCCAGCTGCCAGTGAAGTTGGCCAACGGAGTAGCGGCCATAGCCAGGAGCGGCCGGGCAGCCGCGACACCATGCTCGCGTGGTTACCGCGACCACGGAAGCCCAACGGCCGAAACGGCAACACGCACGAATTTTAAAGCTCAACAAAAACAACTAATTACCCCACCTAAGGCTCAACCGCTCACCCCATCCATAGTTCACGCTACCCAGTTCCTAGCGAAATCATGGTTATGGTCAACGAGCCACTGAGGAGGAAGGTCAACGAGTGCCCAGATCAGTTCGTCGCGGAAACGTCGATTCGCGAACAGAGCACCAACCACATAGTTCACAGCGCGTTCTTACGAAGTTCAAGCAATTTTAAAGAGAGCAACATAACACCCAACACCACTACGACCTATAACATTCTCAAATGCTCACTTAGATGCGGTCAACAATACCAAAACATGTGGCTAGTGTCTAAATGTTTCTGTTAGAAATCAAATGTCAAGATTGCATTGTCTACCACCTTTCCATACTTAGAAAATCATATATTTTAGTTTTGAACTAACATCCACTAGCATTTGCCTTAATTTTTAAAAGTTCTAAACCCTGTCAATTTCAACTAACAAGCATATCATGACATAGCCCATACTGCATATTAACCCATAGGAGTGAAATACTTAAGCACACTTTAACTATTTTGCTCGGTAGAATTCGTCAAAATAGTATTCTAACAATAATTTCAACTTCATGCCGATTCATGAAAAGTTCTAGTTTAATTTCGGATTCAATTTCTGAGCTATCAAATATACTATTGAACAATTTCTACTCACCAAAACAAAATTTGCATTTTCCTCTACTAAACTTGCACTCCAATTTTTATTCAAGTAATAAATACGAGTTATACTTTAAAACTTTTTATAAAAATTGTTTTTCATGCTTAATCTAATAGAACAAGTAATTCGTTATTTATTTGCTAGAATCGTTGTAGGACGTTTTTAAATACTTCACGCACTGAGTGAGTTACCTTGGATGTTTATTTGAGTCCACAAAAGTGAGTCACGTAGGATTCACTTATTACTTCATGTGCATATTAGGTTTTCAAAACCCAAAAATTTAGTTGACTGATTTCTCTTAGGCTTTAACATTGGTGCTAAGCGAGCTTGTAACACCAGAGGTGTTACACAACCAAATAGCATCTCTTGCTAATAAGACAAACAACCAATCAGGCTCTAAGTGACATAACTAGATGTATAACCTAAAGTATCTTCGACATGTTTGGTCCTTATTTGTTCTATATATAGTAACCATAATCAAACATACATAGGAGAGTTTGGCGAAAAACAAGGGAAACATAACGGTGGCCGTCAGGACAAGAATGACAAATGTTTAGAAACCAAAATTGACCTGTCAGAGCTAGTGCATTTGACGAGATTAGTACAGAAATACGAGGCATAGGTACGTATAGGCATACATGCATGTGATTAGCACCGGCTAGTGCAATTATCTAAGGTAGTTACAGGTGTTTGGTGCTTGTTCCCTTGACCGCACGAATAGAAGGCATCTTGCTGCCTCAATAATTGCATCCTTGATCATTGCGTTGGTTGTGATTCCTGCGGTTAATCACACGCTGACCTTAAGTTTTGTAACCAAGTGCTATTATACAAGTTTCTGGTGCAACCACATTATCATTCCTTCCATCTGGATTTGTTTGCCCTGACGCCGCGCGACACGTGTCGACCTCACATAGTGCTCAAACAAAGCTTCTACAATTAAACAAGTCCAGCCACAAGGCAACCAACTATAGATACATCACGGTAGAGATTCCACATGCTACTACTATTACTAATACCATATGTCCATACACATAACATGCCAAAGGAACGGACAACAAACTTGAATCCATTTTCTGTAGCTCCAGCAACAGAACAGAGGATCGACCCAACACGCTGTAGTCGTGTTATACAGTGCAGAGTTCACGAAACCCACATCAACATACTTTGCACTCAGAAGAGTGAGTTTACAAGGTATATACGACACAGTATGCAGATCAGCACATCCATATCCAGCATGTTCTTGAGCACGCCAGCCCACAGAGCTTTCACAACGGATGCTTCTACCTGGTCAAGTAGTAAACCAGCAGAAAAAGGGCGACGAATGATGCGACGAGGGTTCCCATCCTCCGACTCGATTTGGTCTCAAACACCTGTATCATGTTCATTCACACATGAATCATCTCGGAAGGGCAAAAGGGGCAGATGAACTACGTGCTAGTAATTGTTTCTTGTCGCTTACCATCTTGAATTTGTCCACGGTTCCAGAGAGAAAACCCCTTGATGCATCCATATCATTCCCCTGAATCAGGCATGATGGTAAGGGAGTAGGATAGTAGATTCAGATCCTATCTTATTACATCAAAAAAAAAGGGGGGGCCAAAACAGGATAATTTGCGAATACCATTCGGTCTAGCATTCTGTTATGAGTCTCCACCTCTTCATGGATATCTCCTGACAACTATAGGAAAGTAAAAGAGCTTTCAGTACCTAATAACAAATATATAGTTGCCAAGAAGCTTATCCAGATTGATAAATGGGGAAAGAATCAAAGTTAGAACAATTCCAACAAACTTAAACTAGCCATGGAAGGGCTATTGGAATGTTCGTTTATTTTCTATCATACCATTAATAAAATGAGCAAAGCACCCTAAACCATAATAGAGATTGCTGCTTGTCATATTTATTACTTTGGACTTTGGAGAATGTCTACACTGACGTCAGACAGAAAGAATCAGATTGACAAAGAGACATAGTTACACCAGAATCATGACAAGACCCATGTCCAGATATTCTCCAGAACTTCCCATTTGCTGGTTACTCCCAGTGTTTTTCAAGCGTACCAAATTACATAAGAATCCTCCTATATCTCATCTAGTTGTTAGCTTTTAAAGAAAACCATACCTTATTAATGTAGACATTCTAGTTGTTAGCTACCAAATGCATACCACACTCAAAAAAAAAGTTAGGCCAATGAAATATTCAGATAGCATTAATACAGCCACCAATTCGTAATTGCAAGCCCATAAGATAATCAGATTCCTTTTTGGTAAAAATTTTAACCTGTGCTGAGCTACTTTCAAATATTTAAAACCAAACTGGTCCAGGAAAGCACACGGTTGACAAGAATCCCCTATCTACACTACTACTACTACTATGCGCTAAAGATGCAGCAGAGAGGGACTGTTTTTAAAGGAACACACTATTGTTTTAATAAAACTATTTTATTATCTTATCTATGTAACACAGCTTGAGCTAGTAAATATACTACTAACGATAATAATAATAATATCTACAATTATTTGCATAATAGAATCAATGGAATTAGAACATTAAGAAGTTTAAGTGGCACAATACCCGCTTGAGAATGCTGACACGATCCTGCAGTCCATCAATAGCTCGATCATTTTCTTGTTCATCTATCTCATGGGAAGAATAGGATGTTGCTCTGATTCCACCCTCCTCAATGCCATCGAAGAGAGAAGTTCTGTTGCTACGGTAGCTGCACAAAGTGCATAAAATAGCCAATATAAGAGTTGGGCATATAATCAATAGACGAAGGGAGCATACAAAATAATTGCAAAGTGAAAGGGGTTCAGAATATCCACATCAGAACATGCAAATTAAACTTAAGTACTCAAATAAAATTTTCACAAAGGAACAGTTAACATAGGATGTTCAGATAAAAATGGGATTCCACATTATTATAAGTACGAAGGGATTCACAAATATATAACCAGGGACTAACATTTCTATGTGTCCAAGTTCACAAATTCAAAGATTATAAGTACATGGTGACCTAGGCACGTGTATCACAGTGATGAATAAGAACAAACAGCCTTATTCATTTGATAAAGTAGCTGAACAAATATGTTGAAACAATCCAAACTATAAATTGCATTTAAACTGAGAAAAACATATATTATTTCCATAAAGTGTGAATACTTCTGAATTCTGTTTTCTATCAGTAACGTTAACAAAGGTTGACTCAGCTCAACAATAATCAATATTCGTTATAACAATATAGTTATTAAACATATATTGCCCACGAATCGGAAACGGGGAACCTGCATACTCTGTGATGGACTGACAAACATTGTCCTCTGGACCCATATCACGAAATAAGTCAAAACATTGTCTGCTCAAATGCTTTGGTACAACAGAAAACTAGGTGACAAAAAAAGGAAGTGCGATAATAACTAGGCAATGACATAGGTAGTACACATTAGTGCCAATTAGCAATATAATTAAGATCCATAGTTGCCATAGAGAGTGGTGAAATTCATGTACTGCTATTATGCCAGACAAGGACCACCGTGTCTTATAGTTTTCTAATTTTAGCTATATTGCTCCAGCAGATCCTTTTCATCCCCTTCCATTATTTATAAAGATGCAGTGTTATGCACAACTACAGGCTACAGAGCTTGGGACAGAGATAGAGAGGGACAGAGAGAAGACCTATCACAAAGAATTTTGATCATGAGGCGGTGATAGTGAGCAAAGTATGAATCTGTTAAAGCAGAGAAATATCAGCACACATAAACAAAGATATCAGTAGCTTTAGAATGGTAGCTCTTAGAGTCCCAAGTTACGAATTCATTGGTCTGTTGGGACAGATAAGCAAAACAAGCCCAGTCAACAATCATTTGAAACCAACTTCCATGTCTGAGAAACCTCTATTCATGATACTCAACCAATTTAGAGCTGGGGAATGAAACTGTCCTATACACCAATCGATTTGTCTTTTGGAGGGAATTCCTAGGCATACTACAGGACGACAACAACAACAACTGCTGCTGCTGAATTATATACAAGGTAAGTAGACAGCAGCACTAATCACTCATCTTTATCCCTAACTAACAGACGCTGCGTACCGATCGCACTAATCGAGTGTAATCCATCCAGTGAGGCAGCCACATTGGGCCCTACTAACAAATTGCACGCGCTCATCAACCCTATAAATCCGAACACCATGTCACGAAATTCGAAGCTGAAAGCAACAAAAAGCGCAGAATCTTACCCTCTCGGGTTCATGGCGCTCGTCTCAATCCGAATCGTGCTGCCTCCTGCCTGCAGGAACCAAACCCCAAACCTATCAGAGACAAACAAATCGCCGAAGAGGGCGCCAAGAGCACGAAAACGCAGAGGGAAAATTCCGGAGACGGATGGGCGAGTGCGGGGATCTGCGGGGGAATCCAGCGAGCTCACCTCTCGATCGATTCGCGTCGGATCGGCTCGGATTTGGGATTCGCAGCGCTGCGAGAAGCCGCAAAGGGGAGAAGGAAATCAAGGAATGCTACGCGCTTCGCCGAATGTGAGATTACAAGGAGCGTGTAACTGCCACGTGGGCCAGGTTCTGGGTCAAAGGCGTTGGGACCCACCGGCAGCGAGAGGAGCCTGTAAGGGCAGGTCGCTGTCGGCCGTCCGTTCGGAGAGGTGACGTGGCGCGTTCCGATCGGACGGTCGGCGTCGACTCGACGCGAGCTCGTCCTCTTCTTCTCCTTTTCTTTCCGACGCCTGGATTTCCTTCACCGCCGCCGCCACCGCCAGTGACCACCTTGCCGACCGGAGCGTGTGAACCGTACGGAATCGCCGGAGTGAGATGGCGGCAACCTCCGCGTTCGAGTCGTCCCCGGAGATGGAGCGGTTCCTCTGCGAGCGGCTGCTGGACACGGAGCAGCCCATCGCGGAGCGCTTCCGGGCGCTCTTCTCCCTCCGCAACCTCCGCGGGGATGCGCCGCGCCGCGCCCTCCTCCAAGGTCTCACTCTCACCTGGCTTCACTGTCTCGGCTTTGCTACTCTTCCAAGCTTGGTTGAAGGCTTTAGCAGCTTGTGGTTGGTTTTAGCAACCGACGCAACAGATTTCTGGTCATGTTGCTTTCCCGAACTAATCGAGTAGTTGCAGTGGATACCGTTCTGTGGTTCACTAATTTGGTGCCTTGATTGCAGCACTTCGTCGGTTTTGTTCCAAATTGAATACATTCCGTATAGGTAGATGGCTAACCACGCTTGCCGCGCGGTGTTTTGTTCCAAATTCTAGTGGCCTTACAGTCCATACTTGTGCTGAGGTGATGGACTGATGATACTAGAAGATTTAACTTTGATAGCTTCTTTGCATTATTCATCAAATTGATCTCAACAGGCTGCACTAGCTGATTGTGCGTTAGTGCTAGCAGTAGTTATCTAATGCAAATATTTCATAACGCTAGTTTTACGTATAGACTTTTCAGAGTTTCTGTGAGTTACATTTTGGCCAGCACCAAAGAAAGAAATTAGCAGCGAGTCACTGACCACCTAACCCTCTGTAGGACTTGCTGAACATATGGCCAATATATTTGTTATCTTAAGTGTTTATCTTAAATTTTGGTATTGTTTCATTGGTTTAGGTTATTTAATATTTGTTGCTATGTAGTACATGTTAATTTCCTGAAATTTCTGATGCCTGCCACTTTTTTGGTTCCTTTGCTGATATGTATAATTGTGAGATTATGATGTTAACTTTGGTTTGTACTCTGCTGTCAACAGTGGCCGTTACAGACAAAGCTGCTAGCTCTGAATGTCTATCAATGTCTTTTTAGTCCATTACTGAAAAACAAAACTGTGAAGGGCAGGCCTGGTGCAAGCAGTAGAGTCTTACCGCCTATGACCGGAAGGTCCCGGGTTCGAGTCGCGGTCTCCTCGCATTGCATAGGCGAGGGTAAGGCTCGCCACTGACACCCTTCCCCAGACTCCGCACAGAGCGGGAGCTCTCTGCACTGGGTACGCCCACTGAAAAACAAAACTGTACTAGACTAGTTATGCAAGAAGTGGAAAGCACATCAAGGGCCTGATTTGCAACCACCCACTTTTGCACTGCTAGCTGTGCATCTTCAGATTTCTGCAACTTAGTGTTTGAGAGATCAAAGGATTGTGCTTAAGAAAACCTGACATAGTTTGTAAATTGTTCAGCTGCAAGGGATCCTTCTAACTTGCTTGCCCATGAGGCTGCATTTGCACTTGGACAAATGCAGGATGCTGAGGCTATTCCTGCGCTGGTGGCAGTTCTCAAAGATCTTTATCTACATCCAATTGTCCGCCATGAGGTACTCAGTGAATTCGATGTTATATGCTGCTTCTAGTACTTGAATATCCATGTTAAATAATTGTTTATGTGTATTGGTTAGGCAGCTGAAGCTCTTGGAGCCATTGGCCTGGAAAAGAGCATCCCCCTGTTGGAGGAAAGTTTAACAACTGATCCTGCTGTGGAGGTACAAGAAACTTGTGAGCTGGCACTAAGACGAATAGAAGAGCAGAAGAAAGTTAATGGGGCTGAGAGTACAACCACTTCACCCTTCCTCTCAGTTGATCCAGCGCTGCCTGCAAAGCATGGACTTTCAGTAGATCAATTAAGGTATTATTTACAACTTTCAAAGGATTCTTACATGTGTTGATTGTATCCTATGCCTACAGCCTTTCCGTTGTCAACATGGTGGATGTTTTTCAGGGATCTTCTTCTCAATGAGCAAGAGAGCATGTACGAACGGTATGCAGCTCTTTTTGCACTTAGGAATGATGGTGGAGATGCTGCTGTTTCTGCTATTGTTGCAGCTCTGAGCGTCAAAAGTGCTCTTCTACGTCACGAGGTTTCCTCAAAATTTGGCTAATCCATGTTGTCATATTTTTGTATACAATCATAAATCAAGCAACCAGCAATGTATCCTTTGAATTTTTCTTTTTTTTGGCAAAAATTATTCTGAATTCTATTGGATTTTTTCGGTTGCCTCATAACTTATTTCTTTAGATTCTGACAGTCTAGATTTTTGTTTAACATTTACACTTGAAATTTTTGAACTGGCATAATAAATTGAAATAGAGTTGACAGTTGAGCACAAACCTGAATACCTGAGCAGCCTTGCAGTTTTTTTTTTAATATATGTGATGTCACATGTCAGCCTTGTTATGTTAGATTGGACAACATCCAGTCACAACCTCTTAGTTTATGGTCAGTAGGATCCTCAAGAAATTTGTCTGTTATATTTATTTAGTGATGGAGTGGAAGTTTGGTGTTTCCCTTTTTGAAAAGAAGAAACATAATAACAAATCAGGGTAGGATAATAGGATTGGTGGTGTGAAACTGCTTCAGACCTAGTGTGCACATTGCCTTATTCACCTAAGGTCATAACATCATATTCCTCTCAAGAAATTAAGTACTTTTTTTATCTTTGCATTCCAATGTCTTTGGTTATATTACCATTTTCTTGGTATTATTCTGCAGGTTGCTTATGTGTTAGGTCAGCTGCAAAATAAAGCCGCTTCAGATGCGCTTTCTACTGTCCTGAAGGATGTCTGTGAGCATCCAATGGTCAGGCATGAAGCTGCTGAAGCACTTGGCTCAATCGCTGGTAACTAATACTGCAAACTTTGGCAGAATGTCATTTACCAACTCCAGTCCATGCATAGACATTCTGTAGTTACCTGAGATTGTGGTCGTTCTGTGTTGTAGACCAAGAAAGCATTGCGCTTTTGGAGGAGTTTGCAAAGGATCCTGAGCCCATAGTCTCGCAGAGTTGCGAAGTAGCTCTCAGTATGCTCGAGTATGAGAGATCGGGGAAGTCCTTTGAGGTACATGCCTATATCACCACGAAGAACTTGTTTCGTGTGAATTTATTTATACCAGGGTTTGTTTTCCATGCAGTTTCTCTTCCTTCAGACTCCTCATGTGCAGTCCTAGGTTCCACTTCATCGATGATCTCTCAATGTGAAATGACTGAAAGCTTCTTGGTTAATGTGACTGCACCAGCCATATCCACTGGCTTTGATGATACTCTCATCCTGATAGGTTCTTATTTTTTTTGCTAATCGTGATATGGAGGTTGAAACACGTAGCAGCGTGAAGAGAGAAGGAAAGAAACAATGAAAACTTATAAAGTTCGGCAGTTTGCATTTTCTGTTAATGGATTGTTTCCCAATTATACATTCGCAACAACGAAATCAGGGTTATAACCAACGCCAATCCAGATCTATGCATCAAGGGAACCACCGATTTATTGATCGGCAAAAGCATATTTGCCGGATGGTGTGGCTCTCAGAATATAGCAAGGTAACAACTAACAAGATAGCAGGGTTAACACTATTACAGGAGTACACTATTACAGGAGTGTAGCAGTGATGTTGGATCCAAGCGGCAGGCCGGCAAAAGTGAAGTCAAGCCGCAGTGCATTGTCCTTTGAGAAGCAGAAGCTCTTCTGCCCGGTACAATCTGAGCTTGGAATTATTGGAAGTCGGATACTCTCTCCATGGTAATCCAAATTATAAGTTGTTTTAGCTTTCATAGATACATAACTTTTACTCTACATCTAGATATAGTCAGCCTGTTCTGCTTGGATTATTTCCTCGTAAACGATCGTAAATTTTCAGCCGGAACAGTATTTTTCTCTTACACCAAACCAGCCAGCAGTACTTCTTCACGATCCAGCAACGAACAAGCCCAGCCAAACGAACAGGCCGAGTATCTAGATGCATAGTAAAAGCTATTGTAATTATAAAGACCAAAACAATTTATAATTTAGAATGGAGAGAGTACATCGCAACACATTGCATTTAGCATCTTCGAAGCACCAGTTCCCAAGTGAAGTTGATCTCATGACCCCTCAAAACGTGTATGATCTCATGATTTTTTTTTTTTTTGGAAATTCGCCCGTGATGGCATCTGGGAATGGACGGACGCGACTTCTCCACTCGCTATCTTATCTATCCACTCGTTCCTGTCTGCACCCCTTTAAAAAATTCTCTAGTGCGCTTGGCCTCCACCATCGCGGCCTTATCCATCGCTCCATCATACCTGCGTGTCTGACTCCACCACGCCGCTCGCCTTCCCCACTCCATGCTCTACCGCGTCGCTCACTTGCACCACGACATTCGCTCGCTGCGGTCGCCTCGCTGCCCGCTCGGCTGCTGAAAGGTGCTCGCCAAGGGTGCGATGGCCCAGGGCGTCGAGCAAGTGCTCGTCCAGGGGTGCTCTCGCAGATGCCAAGGGTGCGCTAGCCCAAGGCGCTGAGCAAGTGCTCGTCCAGGGGTGCTCACACAGATGCTCACCTAGGGTGCTCGCGTGCCTCACGCGGGTGCTCACTCAGGCCGTCGAGCAGGTCCTCGCCCAGGGGCGCACCGGCAAGCTCCATGTGCCATTGCCAACCTCCACACCAGCGTCGAGCTCCATGATTTATCCAAACAGCAAGGTGACATTGCGCGCTGAAAACGCATGTTGCAAGAGTATATTTCAAGTGTTTCAGTTGTTTCATATGGATGTTACAAAAGTAGATCGGGATGTTGCAATGGTTGTACACGTATATTGCAAGCTTTTTGTTCCCAATGTTTCAACTGTTGTTTCATATGTATATTGTAAGTGTGTGTTATTTGGATGTTGCATACGTTTCACACATATGTTGCAAATGTTTTATCTGGATTGTATATGTTTAACACGGTTTTCAAGTGTTTTCAGGTGTTTCTGCAAGTGTTTTAGATGTATGTTTTAAGTGTTTCATCTGCCTTCAAACGTATATTTCAAGTGTTGCATCTAGATGTTTCAAAAGTAGATTCAGTGTTGCATCTTTCTCCTCGTCTTCCGTTGCCCTGCTTTGGTATCTCCTCTGCCTCCAGCGCCGCCAGCAAGGTCTGGCACGACCGTCTGGGTCCTTCCCCTTCCATGTGCTCAAGTTGGGCGTAGGGAAGCAACGGTGGAGGAGCAGGGTTGGCCTTTTTTTTTAATCTGCCCGTAGCGAGGCATAAAAAAAATCTTTTTTAAGCAACCATATGGAGGAATTCTTGACCGTAGAAGGCCCATACACTGCCGGGACCGGGCCGGGCCGTGTTCAATTCCTGCTGCTGCTATCCAAATCCAAGGCCCGTAGTTTGCTCTCCTCTTCTCTCTAGTCTCTCTGCCCCTTGCCAAACCAAACAAACCCACACGTACATGGCCTCCGACGACCTCTTCGACGGCCTGTCTCCGCCCGCCGCCGCCCCGGCCGGCAGCGGAGCTGGCGCGGCCTCCCTCTCTCCGCCTCCTCCTCCTCCTCCTCCTCCTACGGCGCCAGCGCCTGCACCGAAGCCCGCGCTTAAGAGCTCCCTCAAGCGGAGCAAGCCCTCCCCCTCCGCCGACGCTACTACCTCTTCCCCATCTGTCTGCCGCGCCCGAATCCCATGGTGAGATCTCTGCTCCATATCCTCCTTACTTTCCAAACCGAACGATACGTGGCTTCTGCTGCTGCTCCTCCTCCTCCTGCTCCCGTAGCTTTGAATTGGAACCCGTAATCGTTTAATTGGCCCCCCTTGACTTCAAGTGGAGACTGAGCGGCAACCGGGTGGTGAGGGGCCTGAAGTGAGGACGAGTTACGATTTCCCAGGTCGAGGCTGACAGGGGAGGGGATTTCAGGTCGGGATTTGACTACCCCATTCCCGTATGGTCATATCGCAGGACATGCTCAACGAGGGCAAAGGGGGGAAACAGAGGTTGTTTCAGTTCAGGAGAATGGAGATTTGGATTGGATGGGTGGCTTGAGATTTGTTACTGATGAAGCAACCAGCAACCAGAATGGTTTTGCTGAGCAAATTACCTGGATTATGTGGCACACTAGTAAGATCGATGCGATTCTCTTAGTCGTACTGCTACTACCCTAGGGCCTATGTAAGACCCGAGTAGTGATAACCTCCTATTAGTTTTGCTTTTGCACCAGGACGATAATATCTTCCTCTCATTCTTTAGAATAAAAACAGCGTAGGTGTATGCTAGAGTTACCGATGCACTCAACCTGTCCACAATGTTCAGGGCAATGGTAGGAATTCGCACCTGGTTTTTAAGTTATGAAGAGGTCTCTGTGTGGATTTTGTCGCTACCAATACCAACCTCTGCTCACTGAGTTTTTGTAGTGTTACTTGCAAGAAGGCACACCTATGAGTGATGCTGGACATATTTGCCTGATTACACCATTAGGTGATGTTTGCCATTGGTTTCCTTTAACTCTCTCATGGGTAACTGTAAGTGTCTCTGCATTCTGTTTTCATTACTGTTACATTAACTGGGCTAGCACCTAGTGCATTGCACTGTGGCAGCATTATGTTTAAGGAAAAAAAAAACATAGTGACAATCTGGCCTGCTCAAATTATTACTTGTTATTTACTTATTTTCCATCTTTGGTATATGCAGTGGCCTTTTGTCATAAGAACAAACAAGCAAACTCCTTTACTTGGCAGATAGTTATTATGCCCCAAATTTCATATTCTCTTTGCAGTTCCCGAGAAACGTCTTCGGTTCAGAACAACCGTTGATGCGTCAGAAACACAAGTGATTGAGGCTATGCAGAAGATAGCTTCACACATAGGGAATACTTCTAAATTCAGCAAGGCATCAAAACTAGCTTTGCAACTTATTGAGGCTGGAAGCGTCAAGCCTGGAACAATCGGTCATTTCTTTGCTATACTAGAGGCTGCGATGTCTTCACCTGGAGCATGCAATGAGCCTTCTGTACGAGCAGAGTACCACAAATTGTTTGATGCTGCTCAGGGTGTAACAGAGGTGAAGTTTCTGATGCACCTGAAACAAATAGTTGCTCAGTTGTGTCAGGTCACTATGCTTTTCACTACTTTCACTAACAAATTGCCATTAATGTGCAGTTATTCAACCAACAGCAGAAAAATCAATTCGACATATGGGTGCTGCATGCTGTGGTGGCTAATGATCTTTTCACTGATGACAGTTTTGTGGTGAGTGTATTTCTCTGAACGCGACATGTTGCTTACCTTCATAACCTAAGTATGAAATAGTTTACTAGACTAGATGTATTTCGCAGCTGCCATAGGTATGCAATCATCAGACAAGCTGCCATAACCCAATACATATCACCCTGGGAATACTGATGCTTGAACCATGTTCTTGCCTTTCATTTTTGTAGTTCTCAAAGGCTGTAGGAAAGATCAAAGATGCCATCTCAGCCCTGCCAGTGGCAACAGTGGATGATGACAACGATGAAGCTGCAGCTCTTGCTGCTGCGAGCAAAACTGACACAGTGACGGACAACAAAACAGATCATGGCATTCCAGCTGCAGCTTCTAACTCCATGGCAGATGATAGCACACGTGCCGCAGCCTCGGAGCCAGGAGAAGAATCCTCTGATCCTTTTGGTTTAGATGGTCTTCTTGAGCACAAGCCGAAGAAGTCTGAGAGAGCTCGAGAAAAGGCAGTCGCGGCTCTGAACAGAAAAGCAGACGAGGAGGAAGCAAAGAGATTCCTGAAGTCGCAGCGGGAGGCCCTTCTGAAATGCCTGGAAATAGCTGCTCGGCGCTACAGAATTCCATGGTGAGTTCTCTTGTCTGATAGAGCATCATCCATCCATATGCTCAGTATTCTATTTTGTATTTTGTATTAAATGATATCTTGCTTGTCAGGACGCAAACCGCCATTTACATCTTTGCGAAGCACGCGTACGACAACGTGACCTGGTTCACACGGCGGCAGCGGGACGCGATCGTGAAGCTGTGGAACTCGATCAAGGAGCAGCAGATCCGGCGGAAGCAGGGCAAGTCGGTGAGCGGGAAGCTGGACGTGAACGCCTTCGAGTACCTCCAGGAGAAGTACTCCCACGCGAAGATCAGCATCCGGCACAGCGTCGGCGGCGAACGCCGCTCCACTGCGTGGCTCGGCTAGGCTGGTCGGCAGAGCCGCTGTTGCTGTCTGATCCCGCAGCTCCCTGGCGTAACATGATGATCTCTGGTTCAGTTCAACAAGGACGGCGTTCGCGTGATCCATTGCCTATGCCCCCCTTGGATTTCGGTGCAGACTGCAGAGTGTGTGATCAATGCGGATGATGCAAGGGTTTCTCCTTTGCTTCAGCGACACGGCGTGGGAGTTGTTTGTGCTTGGTTTTTCGTAGAGGAGAGTTGACATGTCCATCCCCATGATCTCATCCATCAGCTCCGTAGCATGGTGTAATGTAACCTTGTGACTGACCGACTGACTGAATGTGAAGGCTCTTGGTGCGTAGCTGCACTGCACACCCAGGAGTCGGGCCAACAACCGTGTGCACGTGTGGGCATCTGCCTCGTGCGTGCAGGATTATATTGAGTTTGGTTCGCCGCGTCGTCTCCTTGTAACTGCAAGTTTGATTGTTGACAGCGTGCGCAGGTTTGATTGTTGTTGACAGGCAGCATGTGTTCACCTCACCTGTATTATAAACGTGTGATCTCATGTTAGCGAGGTGTTAGAATAAGGGGCTGGTTCACTTCCCTCCTAAATCTAGTCTCATTTAGTCACTTTTACTCAAACACTATGATTAAATGGAACTAAAAAATGTATTAGTCAACTAGTCACCCAAGTGTTGTTAAATAGGACTAAAGCCTATCTTTTAGCTAGGTCGTCTCACCTTTTAGTCACTTTGGATCAAACACCCTAACTAAAAGAAACTAAAATGCCTTTTTTAGTCCACCAAACCGAACAGGGAGCAGTGTTTTTCTAAACGCTAAACGGTAAACAGTCGGTCACCTACCGTTTAGCTATTATTCGGGCAAAACGTCCCATTAAACGGGCTAAACGGCCAATTAAACGGGATAAACGGGTGATTAAACGGAAACGGCGCACCACCGTGTAGCGTTTACACGGTGTTTAAACGGGCTAAACAGCCGTTTAGGCGAACAGTGACAGGGAGTGACTAAACTTTAGGAGCTGATTTAGGTGACTAAATTTTAAAAGGTGTAAACCAATCACGCCCTAAGCACGGTATGGGTATGGTTTGAGTTTGGTAGCATAGGTATGGGTATGGTTTGAGTTTGGTAGCATAGCGTGTGCTTGTTCCCCAGGAGGACCCTATGGCAATGGCGGCTTCTGACTGACTAACTGACTGCCTGCCTGCCCGGCTGCTGCTTGTGGTTGTTTTTCTGAAGGTCATGGTAGGCTACTTCCCCTGTGTGGTTCCCTTGGTGAGCAGCAGCGACTAGCGGGAGTGTTCGGATGGCTGTAGCCGCAGATGCTGATTTGTTTGCTAATTTTTTAAGAGAGAAAAATATTATACTTGCGAATAAGCTGGCTGACCAGATCAGCCGAACACAAAGCCCTCGTTTGTTTGCCATGGCCACCTGCAGCTTTCCAGCCTCAGTGTCTGTCTTGGTCAGCACTAAGCCCCGGAAACTGCGCCTGCCTTGGCAGAAAACCAGAGAAAGCAATGCCAAGCAAGCGTCCAGACAACGAGACGAGGCCAAATGTTTTTGTTTTGCATTGCAAGCAGACTGAACTGGAACACAGGTACTCCTGGTAGTAACTGATGAAAGTGTGGTAGTAGTAGAGAAAGAGGCCAAATGTTTTTGTTTTGTATTTTCTTCTTCTCTTTTGATGAGGAGGAGCCGAGGAGGAAGCTAGAGGCCAAATGTTTTTGTGAAAAGGATGCAAGAGCAGTCATGGGCGTCGTCATACGTTTGGATAGATTAATTAATTAATGTGAGCAGGAGAGGACAGGAGAGGAGCAGATAGATCCAGCGGCAACGGCGGGCAGGTTGGGAGAGAGGACGACGACGACGAGTGAACTGGCGAGTGGAGTGGAGCGTGCTGCGTGCACGGCCGTTCGGCGCGAAATGCTTTGTTTATGCCGGCAGCACGTACTACTCCTACGTGCACAATCACCTCCAGCTATATAGGGAGAGGCTATTCAGCAGCCGGCTACAAAATAAGTTATTTTGTAGCCATCTTTATTTACTATAATTTTATATACTAATTTACGATAATGTCAATACATATTTACGATAGTTAGGTTACTATAACACATATGGATATTTACCATAATGTTATATTAAACCACTTAGTAAGAAGTTACTATAATTTCGTAAATTAACATAGTAATTATTGTAACTCAAAGTGGCTACAGAATAAATTATTCTGCAGCCAGCTATAGAATAGCAGTTATATAGAACTACTATCCTGTAGCTGGCTACAGAATAACTTATTCTGTAGCCACTTTGAGTTATGATAATTACTATGTTAATTTATGAGATTATAGTAACTCCTTACTAAGTTGTTTAATATAATGTTATGGTAAATATCTCCATGTGTTATAGTAACCCAACTATCGTAAATATGTATTGACATTATGGTAAATTAGTATATAAAATTATAGTAAATGGAGGTGGCTACAGAATAACTTATTTTATAGCCGGCTATTGAATAGCCTCTCCCTATATATATATATATATATATATATATATATATATATATATATATATATATAAACACTGGTGTTAGAAGACGGGTCCGGTGCAAACGGCTTGTATTACACCGAAGATAAGACTCGTCACTGACACTTTTTTTTTTTATCCGGAGCAGCAGCTCTCTCCATCGGACGATACGCCCCTTTATTTTATATATATACTGGTGCTACTGTACTAGCAGTATATCAGCTCTAATCCTTCGATTCAACCCGTCGATCCATTGATTTGACTTGCTTCGATTATTTGACACCAGTACACTTCTCATCGCCCATCTCCTGCAAGCCTGCCGTGCTACTAGCTAGCCTCCTTTCTTGCCTCTGCAACGATATGCTCCAACAAGGGTCTCTTCTGATACTAGCAGCTAAGTAGGACTCAGGTTTATTTCTAGCCCATCTAAATACACATTTCTCTTTTATCGATACATGTCTATGTCTTTTTCCTTTTCTTTACATGTGCACAACATCTTTTTCACTTCTCTTTATCACTATGGCCAGAGAGCTGAAACAACAGATATTACGACAGTTTCAACTCAAAAACTATGAGATAGATTCTATGCTTGCCAAATCTTGAACAAAGTTTAGGTTTGCTATGTGCACATATCGCGCACCGTGCCACCAGCACACGAGCTAAGGACTCGTGCTCTGAGTGTGCCTTCATATGCGGCACTCTATATTTGCCAAATCATTAGACACAACACATACAAACCACATTTGCAATGGATCAAAATAAATTCGGTCAGATCACACATTTTCTCTCTTCGTCATCTACCTACTGCATCTATCCATATCTTGGTTCCTACGTAGACATAGTTTTTTATTAAAAAATTATTTCATCTTCCTCTATTTTTTTATTCCAAGGCCATATTATTATTTTGTTTAGTTAGAAGATAGAAACTAAGAGCACCTCCAAGAGTTTGGCATATTTTATTTCCCAAAACATGGTGTTTGTCAACTCCCAAATAATTATGGGGAGAGAAAAAAAGACCATCTCCAATAGCACCCCATAATTGACATCTAAAATATCAGATTTGTGGACCCACGCACTAATCATTCGTGGTTTTTCTTTCCCGCGTCGCGACACTACTGGATTCAGGTTCTTTGCCGCGTGGCTGAGGCACTCGGTAAAGGCCAAATTGCACTCGGCAAAGTCTTTGCCGAGTGCGGCACTCGACAAAGAACACACAGAAAAAAAAAATTGATCGACAAAGCCCTCTTTGCCGAGTGTCATAGAAGACTGCACAAAGAAGAAAAGATTGCATATGAGACAATATTATTTGGACAACTAATCTAGGAAGGTAGAGGCCATATAAGCAAAACACAAGCGAAAGTAAAAAACTTTTGTACTCACAGGAGTAGCTACAGCTGCAGGACGTGGAGGCGGAGGTGGAACCAACAGCCAGAGAGAAGCCCACATGTTGCCTAAGCCCTTGTAGGAACTTCGTAATGTCCGTCAGCCTCTGCGCCTGAGCCTGCCGCTCGGCCCGCTCGGCCTCCAGCTGGGCCGCCATCCTCTGTTGCCCGGCCTCCAGCTCCTGACATTGCCTCATTTCTTGTTCCAGCCGAGCCTACAATATTTTACTCTAATATTTCAGTAATGCAAAGCTAATTAAGGTGTATAAAGATCAATGTATGACGAGTAAAATAGGAATAACCTCGAGTGTGTCGACCTGGTGAAGTGCAGCGGTCGGCCGTGTGCGAATGGTCGGGCTCTCGCTCATGCTCCATGCTCTGATCTAGGAGAGGGAGTAGAGGCTGTGTTGATGACGCCGTCGCCAAGCCAGAACCGCCCATGCTTCTTGCCTTGCCCCGCCCTCATGACGGCCTCTCCATCGAAGTCCTGGGTGCTCGGATCATGGTCTAGCCCATGGAGCGACCTCGCCACCTCAGTGTACTCATTGATGCGGGAGTGGATGCTCGGGTTCGTGTATGCCTCGAGTGGGTCCTCTAGGTTGAAGGAGATGTCGGATGTCACCTTGCCCTTGTGGGCCATACACCATGCCTGGAAGTTCGAGCAAGCCTGGCCACTATGTGACGCCGACTGCGAGAAAGACAGCACGATAATTAGAAATCAGGCAGAACTGAGCGTCACAATAGATAAATGAATTCACGTACCCATGCTTGTTTGTATCTGGCAATGATGTGGCTGCCTTGATGGTGTGCTGGACCTTACATCTGCAAACGACGGTCTCGAGCATCCCTGTGCATCTTGAGGTACTCCTCCGTGAACCATCTCCCCACCATCATCGCCCAGCACTCGGGATACGCTTGGCACCACCAGGGAATCATCTACACGTCATCAAGTATTGGACATATAAGAAGATCAAATTAAACCAACTTAATCTCAAAACGAATCAATATTGATGTTCTTTATTTACCTCAAGGTACTTGATGGGGACATGACACCCATGCATATGACCATGTTTGGCACATGGTATGGAGGGGTAGGAAGCCAGCAAGGGTATCCAAGTCAAGAAGGAGGTCCGAGGCTAATTCGGTTCGAGTCCCCGAGGTGGAGGCCCAAAGCAACTCAAGTTCGAGTCTGCCTCGGCCTCTAGGACCAGTTTGATGATGAGGACATGACACCCATGCATATGACCATGTTTGGCACATGATATGGAGGGATAGAAGGCCAGCAAGGGTGTCTAAGTCAAGAAGGAGGTCCGAGGCTAATTCGGTTCGAGTCCTCGAGGTGGAGGCCCAAAGCAACTCAAGTTCGAGTCTGCCTCGGCCTCTAGGATCAGCCTGTCTTAAACTGGTCACTCAGGACACATCCGGACTCCGTTTTCGACGATCCATATATGGTTGGAAAGATAATTTGATAAGGAATCCAATCCAAGTGGTTTCACGTCAAAAGACCTTCGGAATCAACGGAAATCGTCAAAACAAATCAGCATCCATAATCTACCAGGGTGCTGCGACACCGTCTTTTGGTCCGTTGGACCGTGTATCGTGTTTGGGCCCATTAGGGTGCGTGTCTAGGGGGGTGATGTTCAAGACTCTATAAATAGCAGCCATCACTCTCCTTAGAGTTTGGGTTTTATTTAGTTCTTGATTGCCTCATGAAACAGACGTCGTTTTGCTGTAACTGTCACCGCCAAGGCCGCTTGCTGTGAACCAGGGCCCTAGTTCTTGATCTTGTTCGCCTATGGCGATTAGTCCTTTCGAATAAAGACTTGAACTCCTTCTCATTATCTTAAGCCTCATATTTATTTGCAATTTCATATTGCGTTCATCCCATTCTTGCTTGTGTTCTCGATTCGCTTGCAGGAAAGCCTTCTCGGCGAGGTCAATCACGTTCGCGTGGTTGATAACCAATGGAGCAGTGGTGTAACGGTTGCGGGGGTCCGAATTAGTCTTGGTTTGAAGCCTGGATCATGAACATTGAGTCTCCACCAATCGACGCTTTCATACCTTTCGGAAGATCAGGCCTAGTCTACATCAAGTGGTATCAGAGACCTTGTTGCCCGTTAGGTATAACTCTGTTTCTCCCTTTAGATTGTTACTATTTTTGCATTACCTACAGTCCACAAAAAGCCAAAAAAATATACATCATCACATATTCCATGTTCTATAGCCTCATTGTGCCGTGTAAGTTTGTCTCTGATTTGCGTTGTTGAGTTTGTGCCTTAGGTCGAGTTTTTGTTGCTGGTTTTATATTGTTTTTTAGTCCAGTTTGTGTTTTCCCTTTGTTTTTCATCATAATCCGTGAACACTTTCAAGTCTTGCTGTGATTCCTTTGTATTCTTCAAACCCTAGTCCACGCCATGTTATTTGTTACACTTGTCTTCACTGTTTTTATCAAATCCTTGCTGTCATGACTAATTTTACGCACATTATTCCCGTTTTGTCCTCTAATTCGGAGTCCGTTCTTAAAACTGGTGTAGTTTTCACATACGAACTTAGATTTCGACGTTTCATATATCAAAATCGATGAGAAAAAAAATTCGGATCCATCCATCCTCCATTTTCTTAGGGTCGGAGATTTTTATTTTGGTCAAAAAGTGGTCACGAGATTCTCTTTTCATGGTCACAAGGTCTTTGTCGATTTCGAGCACGTCATCTGGAAATTCCACAGGCCACGTCTTTCACTTGTTTAAGCTCATATTTTCTGTGGTTACTTCTTTTGTGCTCCTAAGTGAAGAAAAAATATCAAAAAATAAAAAGTCAAAGAATCCCAAAAAAACAACGATAGCCCAAAAATAGAGAAAAAGAGAGGGGCAAAAATAGAACCCTCTCTTGATTTATCTTTGTCCCATGAAATTTTGCTTGATATTCCTTGTGATAAAGATGAATTGGTTGAAGATGTTTTAGTTTTACATGTTTTGGAACCAACCACTTGCGCTGAAAATAAACATGTTATTTATATTGCTACTAAAACTGATGAGTTCAAACTGTTATCTTCTTTACATACTTTGGGTTATATTGAATTTGATATTTTGTGTAACCTAGATTGTTTGGAGGAGAGCCTAATTAAATATGTTGATTTGCCTTGGTTTTCTAAACATACATATCATGTTATTGGCAAATATAACAACAAGGGACAATATATGATACATCGCGTATACATTCGCAGTAATATGAATTCTTCTTTTGTTGTACAAGATTATGATCGTTTAGAGGTCAGCCATAATAATATAAACATTTTATCATGTTCCTCAAAGAAATAAGTTCATTTCCAAGAAGGGGAGCATTGTTGATTGCTACCTATGTCTGCTAGATCATATATTCCTGCATTGTCTTTGGTTAGTTCTAATCTTTTGCAGGATAGTGTTGACATACATCGTATGCGTTCGGATCATGGAGTCTACATGCTTGCTGAAATTTTTATGCGAGATGACATGCTACAAACTTGGAAACATGGTCATGTTCCTTCTCACAATTATTTCAGTTCCCTTTGTTTTCGCAACCCCATTCTCCTTTATATTGTGCAGGATCAGTTTCAAGCACAATCGATGCCGAGGATGGCTTTTCGTCAAGAAGGGGAGGATGATGAGGACATGACACCCATGCATATGACCATGTTTGGCACATGGTATGGAGGGGTAGGAGGCCAGCAAGGGTGTCTAAGTCAAGAAGGAGGTCCAAGGCTAATTCGGTTCGAGTCCCCAAGGTGGAGGCCCAAAGCAACTCAAGTTTGAGTCTGCCTTGGCCTCTAGGACCAGTCTGCCTTAAACTGGTCACCCAGGACGCATCTGGACTTTGTTTTCGATGATCCATATATGGTTGGAAAGCTAATTTGATAAGGAAGCCAATTCAAGTGGTTTCACATCAAAAGACTTTTGGAATCAACAAGAATCATTGAAACAAGTCAGCATCCAGAATCTACCAGGGTGCTGCGATACCGTCTTTTGGTCTGTTGGACCGTGTATTGTGTTTGGGCCCATTAGGGGGCGCGTCCAGGGGGTGATGCCCAAGACTCTATAAATAGTAGCCATTGTGGTAGAACCACCCGAAATAGCGTACTTACGAAGGCGCTTGTCTTCCATCAGACACTAAGCACCCCGAAAGTAACTACAGCGAGCGGTGTCCGTCGGGCACACCCTAAGGGAGAACTCGAAAGATCCACATTTTTCCCAAGGATCCAATAATGAAAATGAGTTACAACACAAGTCTATCTCATACATTAGAGTTTCTTGAAAAGTACATTATTACAATACCAAATACAGAGTGCGAAATAATAAACAGCGGAATATTAAAAGATAACATCTAGCAATAAGATAACGAGGATTCCGTCTGAGCCCACCAGATGGATCCTCCACACAAGGAACTCCTCAAGCGTCACCTGCAACAGGGGTAAATAAACCCTGAGTACACAATGTACTCGCAAGACTTATCCGATAGTGGGAATACTTTCCCGACTCCAAGGAATATGCTAGGCTTTATGGTTTGCTGCTTCTCTTTTAGCAAAAAGCAATACTAATAGTGAGTCCTTATTGATACATTATTATCATCAGCCGTATTAAGTTTTCATCTAGTCAATCTATATAAGCCTGTTCTACTTTCAAGCAAGAGTTGAGCAATCAGTTCCATTTCTTCTCCTTTCAACTTTCAGTTCTTATTACGGTGCTAAACCGCAGACAAGCCGTACCGGATAACTCGGTGATTCGCGAATCAATGTGCCCAGCTAGGTGCCCCGAAGACACACGTCCCACTTGTACCCTAGGCACAAGCAGGACTAACCCACCACTCTCCTGTCCCGGGTGTCCAGGTCCCCGTCCAAACTTGGACTCCAAGCCCCCACATCCTGAGTCCCGGACTTAGTGCGGTGCAAGGACCTCCACCACCTCCTCTTCCCATCAGTCGGTCCGGAAAGAGCCGGATCCGCGACAAGAGAGCAGCAAGCCTTCCC
The DNA here is from genome assembly GCF_019320115.1 of Miscanthus floridulus. Taxonomy (NCBI): domain Eukaryota; kingdom Viridiplantae; phylum Streptophyta; class Magnoliopsida; order Poales; family Poaceae; genus Miscanthus; species Miscanthus floridulus. The sequence continues at coordinate 129,121,648 of NC_089586.1, forward strand.
TGCGCCCATACCCAAGTATGCTCGGGACAATAATCTGTGACTTGCCTAGAGTCATATGCAACGACCGGTCCTTAATCGACATAGACAGGGAAAAAGTGTAACCGGGCTATGCCCTGTTGGCCGCAGGACACAACCTCTTACACCCACCAGTACCAAATCCACATCCCTATCCGGTCACCATTTTCCTTTCCATTATTTCATCATGATATCACAGTTTAAACACCTATTTGCGAGTAACGACAGGTTACTCACGCTACCGACATCCTAAGCATAGCAGCTACTCGACCTGTGCTAGTAGGACTCATGGTGGATATATTTATGCATGTAGCTTCCATAAAATGCCTATAACGTAAATGCATATCATATAAATATATTCAGTGATCATTTAAAAATAGGGGTTATGCACCGGGGCTTGCCTTGGGCAGGCGCGGTGTCAGCAAAGTCAGTGACGGGTGGCTCCGGAATGTCCTCCTACACGAAGATCTCCTCGTACTCTTCGATGACTTCGTCGTACTCCTACTCGCCGAATGTCACGATCTCCAGTGGCTCATCCTCTATATGCATGCAGTGATGATGATGCAATAATTAATATATAGGCAACCGCAACTCTTAAAATAAGAATACATCTACCAAGCTACTAAGCTAACTCTAATGACTAATACGCAAAGTTACCTATTATTCCCACTAAACAAGTATGAAACATTTCATGTATTATCTTAGCACTAAAGGCATCTTTATTGTTAATATCAATTTACTATATATATAATAAACAAGGTGCACTAGCTACCATGCATCACAAAAATTCATTCTCTAAATAACCATAATGAGCATTTCAAAATAATAAAGTAATACTAAAGGTATCACTAAACTATACGAACTAATTACACTAACAGATAGATCATGAATTTAGGAATCTAACAAAATTTATTTCACAATCAATAAATAAATTCAAATGAGCTCTAGAGATGAAGAAAATGATATTATTGGAGGAGGCTAATCACGCAATTGAACTTGTTGACTTGCACATGACTGTGGGTCTAGAATTACTAGATGAGACCGCGAGTCAAGAAAATAAGAAGAAGAATGAAGGAATTCTTATAGGCTAGCTACCTCAGAATTGAATGAAGTGCCACCTACGGTGATCGATGTGCGGAGGCAATGCAAGAGGAGAGACACCAGGGAGCTTAGCAAATGCCTGCCCTGCGTGGAGTGGAGCAGAGCCATATATAGCACTGATCGTGGGTGGTCATGAGTAGTCAGGAAGGAAGCATGAAACGAGTTGGCAGGGTTGTCCTCTGGCTCCGTGCCGTGTGCGGTGGTGAGGTCTTGATCACGAGAGAATTAATTCAAGGATTGAACTTTGAGTGGTCTTGGACTTACGAGCATGTCAGGACTGGAGTGGGCTTTGGGGCTGAACGTACTTGGCGGTGGGGTGCTGGTTCATTTATGTAGGTCAAGGAATTAACTGAGGAGGAGATCACAGGTCAAGGACACATTAGAGAATAAGAAGATCAATTGTAAACTAGCTACCTCAGCTGATTATAGCTCGGGGAGAAATCGATAGACGCAGCTCTCTTGGGCAAGAACAGAAGAACTTGATTTGAGAGGAAGAAACAAGTGAGCAGCGGAGCGAAATAGCTCGGCGTATCCTTTTAAAGACAGGAGACGCAGGAATGGAGAAGCAAAGACGCGATAGCGACACGTTATAAGGTTAGTGGCTAAACTAGCTTGCTTAAAAGTAATAAAACGGCATGAGAACGACAGGTTGCTGCGGATGGACAGTGCCTTCTCCGGAGCTACAGTGTTTTCCACGCGTGAACAGTGTTTTCCACGCGTGAACATTGATTTCTGCGCTGCTACAGTGCCGCAGTTGGGAAAATCTACACTGCATTCTGTCGTGTTGAAAATCTGCGCTGGTACCATTCTGATTGAAACTCCCCTGCTGCTACAGTGTTGACGTGTGGAAAAAGTGCCTGTCCTTCATTTGCAAAACGGCTGAGCAGTGAGCGAGCGGAGTGCTTAGAGGGCTGAGCTTGTGAGTGATATAAATGCGTAGCGTGTGCGACACACTATGGCAGTGGCAGCGCGTCGTGCACTGATAATTTTTCAAGGTGATTAGCAAGCGAAGTAAAGGTGGGATAATTAGAACAGCGAGAGATAACAGTAGCGCGTCGCGAGATTGATGGAGATATAAATCTTGCCAAGTGGTATGCTAATAATTAGTGAATGACAATAATTTATCATTTGACTTTGTGGCTAAGGAGCTCTCACGTGGAGAGAGATGACGTGCTAGAAGGACAACTTGGACAAGGAATAAATTAGAGCTCAATTTGAGAATTAGTGCAATAAAATTTAATTTCTCATTTACCACATGCAATAATACATAAACATGATGCTCATGACATGGTTTAATATTTTGATTAAGGCGTAACATCGAGGGTGTTACAGCCATCGCTCTCCTTAGGGTTTAGGTTTTGTTTAGTTCTTGATTTTCACATGAAATAGACGTTGTTTTGCTGCAACTGTCGCTGCCAAGGCCACTTGCTGTGAACCAGGGTCCTAGTTCTTGATCTTGTTCGCCTATGGTGAATAGTCCTTTTGAATAAAGACTTGAACTCCTTCTCATTATCTTAAGCCTCATATTTATTTGCAATTTTATATTACGTTCATCCCGTTCTTGCTTGTGTTCTCGATTCGCTTGCAAGAAAGCCTTCTCGGTGAGGTCAATCGCGTTCGTGTGGTTGATAACCAACGGAGCAGTGGTGTAACAGTTGCGGGGGTCCAAATCAGCCTTGGTTCAAAGCCTAGATCATGAACATCGAGTCTCCACCAATCGAGATCGGGCCTAGTCTACATCAGTACTGCTCCCGGGTCAGCTGCATCTCTCTTGCGTCTTTCTTGGTATTCCTCTCTCTAAGCTTCGACCCATAGTAGGTTACGATGGTCTGGATGCGCACCTCATGATGCATGTCGGTGATGAGTTTTTTTATAGGCTTTGGTAGTCACCTGCTCCGCCCTGGCCTAAAATCCCTCCTCACATCTGTAATAAGTCTACATACAAAAGCGATGTATCCATTCATTATTTCAAGAAAAGTCTAATGAATGCAATGTATTGAGCAATGTTGTGTGAGGAAGACTTACCCAAAACTCTACCTTCACCCGCGCCGCCTTGTTGGGGTACTCCACATCGGGGGCGATGGCGTAGTGGTCAAACGAGTAGGCCAGCTCTGTCTTCGATGTGTACATGACAATGCCGGGGAAGTGTTGCCTGCACAGAAGACCCAGGATGCCATTGACTAGTCGTGCGCTACCACCCGACACAACCACCCAGTTCCTGCACAAGCGATTAAGAAAAATTATTAGTTTTTTTCATCATATCATATGAAGTAGTGGTGATAACATATAAAGTTACTAACTTTTGCCCTTTGGGGAGAATCACTGGGTGTTGGTGAGGAAACAGAACCTGTGGGAGGCTCGCGGGACCTCGCAAGTAGACACTTGAAGAGGAGTCAGAGGAAGCGGAACCTGTGCCTGCCACCTCCCATGGCGTGGGAGGAGAATCATCCTCGTGTGGCCCCTCCTCCTCGTCCGTCTATCGAACCAGCTCCTCGTCCGACTCATCCATGGGCGCCACCTCCTCCTCCAGCTCCTCCTCACGCGGCGTGGGAGGGGGCCCCTTCCCACGACTGGCAGTCCTCCTCCTCCTCCTATTCGATCCCTCCACCGCCCTCTTCGGCTCCTCCTGCAGTCGGCGTGGTCTTTAGTAAATCGAGTTTACAGACCTATGATGGTCGCCCGCCATCTTTGTTCAATCACCTACAATAAAAAAGAAAAATAAGACGTAATTAGAAATAGGTGCAAAAATGAACAAAACATAATTACAAAAACATAGTAATACATGTATTAAAAATATATGCAAAAATGAACAAAACATAATTACAAAAAACATAGTGTTACATGTATTAGAAATAATCTTCATGATTGAGATTAGCTGGATCATAGGTCTCATCATCACTATCAACATTGTCCAACTCATCAACACTATCTGAAGGAGGAATGTTGTCTTCATTGTCATTGCCTAAATGTAATCGCTCAAGCATTTGTATGTCCTTTAGATTTCACACCTCGTCTCCAGTGTCCTCGTCATCATCCCTTTCATTGTCTACTTCCATTCCTATCTCTTCGATTAAGTCTATGTCAAACCTCCCTTGTAGCCCCTCTTCTTGATAGAACTCTCCATCATATGTGTTTGGGTTGAAGTTGTAATCTTCATCATTTGGGACATGTAGTTTACCGTGTGGTGATACCTTGTGCACAATAGACCAACCCTTAAGATGCTCGGCGTCTTTGCATGCGTATGACGTATAATAAACCTAGACGGCCTGTTGAGCCATAATGTAGACATCTTTTTCTGGATAGACGGAATCCTATCGAATCTCGATTAGCCCAAGCTTAGGGGTCTGTCTCAGTACTCCAAGATGAAACCAGTGGCATTTGAATATGATAGGAGTACGAGGTTTGGAACCATAGAATGATAGTTCATAGATTTCTTCAATTCTTCCATAATAGTCGAGTCCATCAGTGTCGGGCGTAACAACTCCGCTGTTTGTGGTTTTTTGATTGGGCTGACTCTGCTCATAGCTTGCTATGTGAAAACGATATCCATTCACATCATAACCGGTAAATGACTTGACCCTAACGGCATAGCTGTTTGCAACCTATCTTAGCTCGTCACTTATAGGCGCATCAGTTTGGGCTTTCTGTTTGAACCAACAAATAAAATCAGGGCTCTCTGGTCCCGCACCCTGTGAAAGAAGGGTATCATTTTCTTGCAGGGTAGATTGCCTTGATCTATGCTAGGATTGATGAAGAAATTCCCTGTACCAACGAGAAATAAGGGGGTTGGACGAAGAAACAAGGACATACGGTGAAATAAAACAAATTTGTTCAGAACTTACCCAATGAACGGCTGCACCTCAACAAGGTTAGTCAACACATATAGCATAATACTGCGCCACTCTTCATTTTTCAATTGCTTAGTGGTCGATGCACTTGCGCTTCCGAGTTGCCCTTGGAAAAGGCTGAGGTTCGATTCATTTTCGCCAGCATTATAACGAGGGGGTGGATTATAAACGCTAGGAAGGTTCTCAGTGTAGTATTTCTCTGTGAAGTTCAACACCTACTCTAGAATGTATGCCTCTGCAATGGAAGCCTCAATTTTGGCTTTATTTCTATATTTTTTTATGAAGAGTCTTCAGACATCTCTCGATTGGATAGCACCAATGGTCCTGCACGGGCCCCCCCATCCGTGCCTAATATGGGAGGTGCACAATCAAATGCTGCATCGGCAAAAAAAAGCCGGATGGAAAGATCTTCTCCAACTTACAGAGCAACATGGGTGTCGCTTTTTCTAAGTCATTAATGACGGTCCGAGAGAGCTCCTTGGCACAAAGCTAGCGGAATAAGTAGCTCAACTCTGCCATCACTTGCTAGACATGCTCCGGGACATAGCCTCAAACCATCGCTGGAAGAAGCCGCTCAATCTATATATGGTAGTCATGACTCTTCATCCCGTTGACTCGCAGAGTGCCTAAGTTCACTCCCCTCTTTAGATTCGCTGCATACCCATTAGGGAACATTAGCATCTGGATCCATTCAAGTACTTCCCTCCTTTGGTCTTTTTTCAAGACGAAATCGACCTTAGGCCTTCTCCAGGTCTTGCCACAATTAGGAGGCTGCATCTCTTGATTTGGTCTATCGCATAACGTTGCCAGGTCCACTCTAGCCTTAGGGTTGTCCTTAGACTTTTTTGTGTCCATGAGTGTTGCCCAAAGTGTCTCGATGACATTCTTTTCAATGTGCATTACATCAATGTTATGTGGCAGAAGAAGGTCATCAAAATAGAGGAGCCTCGCATGCCCGAGATATGAGTCCACATATGTTGCTCACCATATCCCACAAACCCACCTTCTTCATTAGGCACGAGAACATCTATCTAAGCATGAACCTCGACACCAGTCATCATCCATGGTGCAGGGTTTGTCATTTTAACACCTTTCATAAAGTTCTTGATGTCTTGTCTGAATAGATGGTCAAGAGGTAGGAATTGACGATGTCTGTCAAACAACGAATACTTGCCACCCTTCTGCAACCAGATAAACCTCACACCTTCCTTGCATATTGGGCATGGGAATTTCCCGTGAACACATCAGGCGCAGAATATCCCATATGCTAGGAAGTCGTGTAGGGAGTAGTGATACCAAACGTGCATTTTGAAGGTTGTCTTTGTAGCTCGATTGTATGTCCATACCCCTTCGTCCCAAACACGGACCAATTCATCAAACATGGGCTCCATGAACACACCTATATTACTCCCTGGGTGTCTAGGAATTATCAACGACAAGAATACGTTATGTCATTAAAATGAGACATGGGGGGAGATTAAGGGGGATAACAAAGATGGGCCAACATGTGTATGGGGCAGCCATCATTCCATAAGGATTAAACCCATCTATTGCCAGTGCAACACATACATTATGAGCCTCATCTGCTTTGTCATGATGTTTGTCATTAAAGTGGATCCAAGCTTCACCATTGAATGGATGTTCCATCTTGTCAGGATTGTACCGTTTGCCATTTTTGTGCCATGTCATCTGTTTTGTGGATTCCTCGGTCATGTATAGCCGTTGGATCCTCGGTAGGAACGAAAGGTACCATAGGATTTTCATGGGAATCGTAAGTTGCCTCTTCTGGCCATCATTAGAGTCTACCTCCAGGTACCTAGAGGATTTACACTTTGGATAGAACTTTGTATGCTCGTGTTCTTTCCTAAATAGGACGCACCCCTTCAGACAAGCATGTATCTGCTCATACAGCATCTTAAGTGCACAAAGGAGTTTCTGTGACTCGTACATGCCCTTTGGCAGAATGTGGCCCTCCGGAAGCAGGGTGCTAATCACGGTCAACATCTTATCGAAGCCTTCTCAACTCAAGTTTAACTCGGACTTTAACCCCATTAAGTGTCTAATGGCATCCAGTTGAGACACCATTGACCGATCGTGAAGGGGTTTTTGTGCCGAGTCCATCATGTCGTAGAATGCCTATGCGGCTGCCTTCATCTCCTCCTTCTCACGTCCCTCATCGAACTGTCCTTAGTGAAAGTCATCTAACATGTCTGCTACCCCGACATCAGCATCAAAAGCCTCCACCCGTGGTCTCACCACCTCCTCTCTCATACGATGGGCTTCACCATGGTGGACCCACCAGGTGTAGTCCGACATAAATCCATTCTTCACAAGATGTTTATCTATTTCCACCTTGTTTACCCTTCTCCTGTTTCCACATTTGCTGCAGGGACACAAAACTAGGCAATGTCCTTTAGCAGCCTTGCCAAATGCATTGTTCAAGAAAGCATTGGTCTTGTTCATCCATTCATTGGTGTAATCACTCTCACTTCTCCGACCCTTGTATATCCACTAACGATCATCCATCCTCTAACATATGTATCACCAAGCAAAGTAATCATCAATTGCATCTACATGGTGTTCCTACTGTCTAATAGGTGAGGATATGTCCTAATCCCACCCGCGGATGCGTAGATGAGGTTAGTCTCCATGCTCTACTCCTACCCAAGATAGAATTTCGGTAGCACCTCCCCACTATTCTCTAGATACACGTCTTGCCAAAGAAGAGTGTGTATCCGGAGAACAACAGGGAGGTGATGTCGAAACTCTATCTCAGATCAGAACAGACCATGAAAACTAACCCATCTACGCATCCGCGGGCTGTCCAAAAAACATGGACAATCCAAAATAGATACGGTCGTAGATATGCAAAGATCTGCATACCTCCAACCGTATCTCTTTCAAACGAGAGACGCCTAACTAGGTTACGTGATCTACGACCATGATACGGAAAGAGGGGTCATACCTAGGGTGGCGGTAGAGTCAGGCTAGCGGGGCCATGGTGGGTCGGTGTAGTGGCGAGGCGACACGGTGCAGGCAGACCCGCAGTGGCGAGGAAGATGATCAGGGTCGCCGAGATACTCCGGCTCGTTTACGACGGCTCTTCTCTGCAAAAAACAAAAACAAAATACTATCTCAGTTCAAAATTTTGGTAGAACCTACCTTGCACAGTGAGGTATCCAAAACCTGCAAAAAAACATATGGCACGATGGCCGACAACCACATATACATATGCATTCAATTCAACATATCATTGTCAAGTCACATTCATCCACCACCACCACCGTCGCCACCACCACTCTACTCTTCTACTACTACAACCACCACCACCACCGCCACTCTACTCTTCTACTACTACAACCACCACCACCACCACCTATTACTACTACTACCACCACAACCACCTACTGTACTACTACTATCACCACCACAACCACCTACTACTACTACTCTACCGAACTCTACTTCTACTAAAACATACTACCACTGCTACTCTACTACTCACCTATGGCGTCGGAGGCTGGGAGGGTGTCGGGGCGTCGGGGTCGGCTGAGGCGCACCGGGGATGGGGAGAGGATGGCCGCGACGGTTGGGGGCGCGCCGAGGATGGCTAGGGTCACGTCAAGAGGGCTGGGGCGGCGCTGCCGTGCACCGGGGCGTGGGCCGCGGGGTTGGAGCGGCGGGCGTCGGTGGGCCGCAGTGTCCGGGGCAGCCGGTAGAGGCGCGCCGGTATGGGCGGGCCGGTGGGCGAAGGCGGTGGGGGCACGCCGGTAGGGACACGCCGCCATGCACGGGAGATGGAGTGGTGGGGGCGCGTTGATGGGGTGGGGCAGGCGGGGGCGCGTCGGCGGGCAGGACGGGCAAAGGCGGTGGGGGCACACCGGTGGGGGCGCGCCGCCGTTCGCAAGCGGGGTGGGGCAGCGCGGCGCGGCGCGGGGTGGGACGGCGGCGCGCGTGTGTGCGTGTGTGGGAGGGAGGGAGGCGGGTTTGTCTAAGTGGATGGGCCGTTTGCCGAGTGCCCTGATCTGGCACTCGGCAAAGGAGGCTGGTTTGCCGAGTGCCAGATCGGGGCACTCGGCAAACTTGTTTTCCTTTTTTTTGAAATCTAAACCCTAAACCGCACTGCATCATTTTTTTTAAAAAAATATCACTTTGCCGAGTGTCGAGCGGAGAGGCACTTGGCAAACATTTAAAAAAAATTGGCACGCTCGTTGTCGGGTGTCCCATGGAGATGTCCTGGTTTGTAAGCATCGTACGTGATAACGTGCACCAAACCTTCTCAAATTTTTTCATATCCTCCACATACGATATCATGACATCTCGACAAGTTTCATGATTTTCGAACTTCGTTTGCATTTTATAGAATTTAAAAACAATTTGTCCGCAAGTTCGTGGTCATGTTTCGTGAACAAGATGTTCGAAATTTTGGGTCCGTTCCTGAATACGGCCTCACACTACACTCAATACCATGGATATCATTTTTTGAATCATTAAATTCCATTATTCGATACACGTGCAGTTCAAATTTGCATTTTCTGAAAAAAAATCAATTAAATAAAATAAATTAACTAAATATAGCAAAAAGTCATAAAAATGTATCAAATTTAAACATGGAGTCTCATGTACTGTAGGAGGACTCGAGAAAAATTTTAGAGTTCAAGTGGGAAAAATAGTTTATCGTTATTCTTTGCCGAGTGTCAGGGTCTGGCACTCGAGAAAGAAGTGGTTTGCCGAGTGTCAGGACACTCGGCATAGGTCCTTTTTCCACGCGGCGCTCGGCAAAATAGCTTTTTGCCGAGTGCCCGACGTTTAGCCCTCGGCAAAGAGAGTTGCACTCGGCAAATGATCTGTTTCCCATAGTGCGAGGTCCCGACCCTCGTCCCATCTACATCGTCGCCGCACGCCTTCGCTCTTCTCCGAGCAGCAGCCGGTGGCAGCCAGGCCAAGCCCGCACCCTGCTGGTCGCCGGCCGATGTTCCTCCCAGCCTTGCCGCCGGACCTCCCAGCCGTCCACCATCAGCTAGCAGATAAGCAGCAGAGCAAATTTCTGGCCAGCACCAGAGCAGCAATCTTCTCTTTCCCATCAGCAGGTACAGTAGCATGCACGTCGGCCAAGTAGCGTTCAGCAGCAGCCGGTAAGCAACATATACATTCAGGCAACAGGCAAGCAACATATACAATACAATCTAGCAAGCGACGAAGGAACGAAAATAAAATTAAGATCTACACTCCTATGCCCATAGCTTTCCACGCGGAGGCAGGCTGTAGGGGCACCCTCTTCTAGGCCACACGCGCCAGCGGCCGGGCCTTCCTGTGCAGGACGCGGCTGCAGCCGGCTATGGCTGCCGCTGCCGTTGGCTAGAGATGGCCATGGCCTACAGGCGCGCGGCAACAAAACAGCAACAAACCCCAGCGACCAGGAAAGATGGGGAAGGGCCAATGTGCGCTATTCCTCTCCGCGTATTTTTATGCACGGAGGAGACCAGTTTGCCGAGTGCGGAAAGATAGGGACGAAGGGATATGAGGAACTCTTGGAGATGAGTTTTTCTCTTTTTTTCCTCAAAAAACATGGATAGGAAAGGATATGGGGGCACTCTTGGAGATGCTCTTACTTTTTTTTTACTACTCAGTGATTAATGTTAGTTGATCTCCACCAATAGGCCCAACGGCCTATTGGGCCCTTGTCTCTGCTCCCTGATCGGGGGCGCCCAACCCTAATTGGTTGGTGGACCCCTATCGCACAGCACATATAAAAGAGAGGTGGGGATCATGGCTCGCGCTACAAGGTTCAATGGAGCCGCCGTACCCACCAAGAGAGTAAACCTAAACTGATCTAAAGCAGTGCTGCCAGTGACGGAAAGCTCCACCACACCGCCGCCGCCTCTGTAGGGTCACCACCGGGCCACTAGACATCGTCTCCACCACTACGCCGGAACCGCCATGACATCGGCGTCCATGGACCGAATGGTGGAGAAACACCTACCCTGGATCTACGGTTACACAGAGGTACACAACGATTCTAACAATGGTACCAGAGCCAGGTTGCCAGTGTATAACCCTAACCCTAACCGGGTAAAAGCAAAGAGAAAAGGGACCGAGGGTGGCGGACGTCACTAGAACCCCGGTCACCACCGCCACCGTGCGGGGAAAAGATGTCGCACCGCTGTTCTTACCGGCGCACGACAAGAACAGAACAGATCCAGTTCGGATCTGAGGAAAGGAGTAAAAGAAAAGGTTCAACCGAACCGCTAACCCTAACTAGGTGAAAGAAAGAACAAAGGAAAAAACGTGAAAAGAACAAAGGAAGAAGGAATCAAAGCCGAACCCTAAACTAAAGAAGAGAAAGGGGAAAGGATCTCAAGAACCCTAGAACAAATCCCCATCTCGATTTTGATTCAAAAGAAGCAGATTCAAAGAAAAGAAAGGAAATCCAAAGAAAGAAGAAGAACAGGGGTCAGAACTCGAACCCTAACCCTAGATCCTGATTCGGATGAACTCCAAAAAGAAAAGAAATCAAAAGAAGAGAAAAAACCGAATCGGTCGAATCGAATTAGAAAAGAAACCCTAACCCTAACCCTAATCCCCACCTTCGGTTCGGAAAAGAGAAGATCAATCCAAATCGAAAAGAAGAAGGGGATGGGAAAGGAGAAAGGGAAGGGGGAACGAACCAACCTCGCCGTGCATCGGGAAAACCCTTCGCCAGCGTGGGAGAAGAAGGGCCGAGCCAGGGGGCAGTTGCTCGCTGGGCTCGGCCAAGGGGGCGCCGCAGCCAGGCCGCTCGACGGCGGCGTGCTCACCCATTGGGGAGCACGCGCGCTGGCGAGGGGGCCGGCGACGGCGCCATGGCTGCCTTGCTCCACCGCCTTTGCTCACTCTCACTCGTTGTGTCGCTCGATACCTCGCTGCGGCTGAGAGAGAAAGAAAGAGGAGAGCGGCAACAGAGAGAGTGAAGAGAGAGAGAGCAAAGGAGCAAATGACCTAGGGTTTTCGGGTCAGAGGCCGCGACCACGTTTTTGTTCGCGCAAAATCGACGTGTAGCCGTCGATCTCCATCAGACGGCTCAGATCAAGCGGGCCAGCGATCGGCCCAGGCGGGCACGCGCGGCCGCACAGCTTTGGCGGCCTAGGCCCAGGTTGCGGCCTGGGAGCCCCAGCGCACGCGTCAAGGGAGATGGGCCGGGCCATTTTCCCGGCTGGGCTGAATGCACAGTAAGAAATGTTTCAGTTTTTTGTTTTCCTTTTTCTAGTAAATGTTTATTTCCTAGAAATTGATTAATGGCTTAAAGAAAAAAAGAAAAAGTAATTTTTCCCTATGGATAAAATTGAAGAAATTGAGTATACGTTTTCCACTGCTAAAGAAATAGTTTATTCTCTAGTTAATTTATACCAATGTGATATTTAATTGGAGAAAAAGAGAGTTTTTCCGCTGCTAAAGAAATTGTTTATTCTCCAATTATTTTGAACCAATGTGATATTTAATTGAAGAAAAAGAGATTTTGACTTAATTATGATGTTGTTATTTTCTGACCAACGTTGTTAATAATAATATCATAATTTTAAAGATTTTATGCATTAATTCTATTTCTGCCCAACGGTGATATAGAATTAGTGTATAAGAACAGTTGTGAATTTTAATGATTTATGCATTAATTCTATTTTTACCCAACGGTGATGTAGAATTAGTGTATGAGAACAGTTGTAAAAGTTAATGATTTATGCATTAATTCTATTTCTGCCCAGCGGTGATGTAGAATTAGTGTATACGAACAGTTGTATGTTTTGATTTTGACCAACGTTGGAATCAAGGCATGCAAATGGTGTTATTTTTATGTTAAGAAAATGTTTGTCCTGGTTTTCATCTTGTCTAAGGTGAACTGGGTAGTCATCTCACCGTGTTCTACTGAGTCTGTGGCACCGGTGAGGGAGATAAACGAGGCTGATGCCGTTTGGGAAACTAAAGAGAGAGATATTGAATCCCAAAAGATGTTATATGCCCTTGAGCACAGAAAGTGCATCACTGCCAATAAAAATATTTGGTTGTGATAAAGAACACGATTAAGCCTGCAATTGTGGGCTCAATCCTAGAGTGTGACATGGTCATCGAGTACTCGATAGAATAAAGAGTCAGTTCACTGACTTTTCAAAGACATATGCTACCCAGCTGATAAAGCAGCTGGTGATAAAGTGTTACTCTGATAATGATGGCATAAGAGAGCTCACGATGCGTCGTCGAAATTATAGCACTGTTGTTTAGGCTATATTTCGAGGGGAAGAAAAGAAAGACTAGTTAAGAATAATATTCTTCCTCCATTAGAGCTCTCAGAATGCATAAAAGAAAAGTATGTAAAGAAAGATAACAAACGAAGTGCAGGAATTTTATAGATTATTCACACAGACATTTGTGGTTATTTTCCTGTAAAGAGTGTGGATGGTTATGATTCATTCATAACATTCACAAATGATTACTCCCATTATGGTACATTTATCCAATCAAAGAAAGAACAGAAGCATTGGATAAATTAAGATATTAAAGATTAAGATAGTCAGGTCTGACCGTGGGGGAGTACTACGGTCGGCATACCCTAAAAGAATGGCATAGTAGCCTAGTATTCTACATCGGGCGAACCTCAGCAGAATAGAGTAGCTAAAAGAATCAATCGTACCCTGATGGATATGGTGGGCAGTATGATAAGTTACTCCACCTTACAGTTGAGCATGTGAATGGACGCGTTAAAAACCGACATTCATATTCTTAATAGAGTACAAAGTAAGTCGGTACCCAAAACACCGTATGAGTTGTGGACAAGAAGAGTACCTTCACTAAACACTTAAGTGTGTGGGGGAGTCCTGCTGAGGCTAAAGTATTTAACCCAAACATTGGGAAGTTAGATCCCAAACAGTAAGTTGCCATTTGTTTGGCTACCCAAAAAAGTCAAAAGTTTTTTGTTTTCTACTGTCTAGAGAGACATACAAAGTTTGTGAAAATGAGACACGCTGTCTTCTTAGAGGATGAATTGATGAGGGGGAGCATGGTAGCTTGAGAAATTGACCTTGAAGTGAAGCGGGTGTAGTTGCGCCCACTCCAATGATTCATGAGCCATTTTTCTCACTACCTGCTGTCGCTGCACCGATAGTGCTAGATACTGTGGTGCCAGCACCTATTGTTATCCCACCTATGGCAACAATGAATGACGATGAGGAACATGTTCTACAGGATTATATAGAACCTATTGCCACACATGAGGGGGAGCAACAACAGCCTCAAACAGAAGATGTGCTAAATGTGAAGGCCCCTAGAAGGTCTCAAAGAGTTAGAAAATCAGCTATTCCTGCTGATTATGAAGTGTACAACACTAAGAAATTTTAAATGGAGGATGATCCCACCTCGTTTGAAGAAGCCATGAGTAGTGATCATTCATCAAAGTGGCTTGAGGCCATGGAAGATGAAATGAAATCAATGAATATCAATAAAGTTTGGGATTTGGATATAATTTCTAAAGGAGCCAAAATAGTAGACTATAAATGGGTCTACAAAACAAAACTTGTCTCTTAAGGAAATATAGAGAGATATAAAGTGCGACTTGTGACAAAAGGCTTTATGCAAAGAGAAAGGATTGATTATAATGAGACCTTTTCTCCAGTCTCATGTAAAATTTCCTTCAGAATCATAATGGCATTAATGGCACGTTACGATTTAGAATTACATCAGATGGATGTAAAGACGTCATTTCTCAATGAAAACTTAGAGGAAAATATTTATGTGGCACAACCGAAAGGTTTTGTCATGAAAGGAAAAGAACGAATGGGATGCCACCTAAAGAAATCCATTTGTGGATTAAAACAAGCTTCAAGACAGTGGTACTTAAAGTTTGATCAGACAATAAAGAATTTTAGGTTTTAAAGAGAATGTATAGGACAATTGTGTCTATGCAAAGTTTAAGAATGGGAAGTTTATCTTTCTTGTCCTGTATGTGGATGATATCTTACTTGCTAGTAGTGATGTCAGTCTACTACAGGAGACAAAGAAGTTTTTGTCCTCAAAACTTGATATAAAAGATCTTGGTGAAGTCTCGTTCGTTCTAGGGATCGAGATTCACCGAGATATAAGAAAAGGGGTATTAGGACTGTCACAAAAGGCATACATAGAAAGAATCTTAAAGAAATTTAATATACACAAATGTAGTCCCTCACCTGCTCCTATAGTTAAGGGCGACAGATATGGAGATTTTTAATGCCTCAGGAACCAATATGAGCTCAATCAAATGAAAGTGGTTCCATATGCTTTAGCTGTCGGAAGCTTACAATATGCTCAAGTATGTGCGCGCCCTGACTTGGCCTTTGTTACCAGGTTACTTGGTAGATTCTAGAGCAATCCTAGAACAGAACATTGGAAATTGGTAAAGAAAGTCTTGCATTATTTGCAAGGAACGAAAGGCCTCATGATGACGTATAGAAGATCTGATTCACTCTACATAGTGGAAAATTCAGATTCTAATTATGCGAGAGATGATAGAAAATCCACGACGGGATAGTATTCACTCTCAAAAAGGGGAGCTATTTTATGGAAAAGCTCAAATGCAAACCGTCACTACATCGTCCATAATGTATGACAGATTGTAGCATGATATGAGGCAACGGGACAGGTGAACTGACTAAAGAAGTTCATATCCGGTTTGAAGGTGGTTGACGACATCTATAGACCACTTAAGTTATACTACGATTATAATCTGGCAGTACAGTATGCTCACAACATAAGTCAGGTGGTGCTGCCAAACACATTGACATAGAGTATTATGTTATGATAGATAAAGTCCGGGATCAAGTCATAAGTCTTGAGCATATAAGTACAGAAAAGATGCTCGTGGATCCGCTTACAAAAGGCTTACCACCCAACGTGTTCAGAGAACATGGTGTTCAGAGAACATGTAGCTAGCATGGGTTTAAGGGAAAGCCTAAAATTTCTGGACAAAAGAAGGCCCAAAGATAAATATCTATTTCAAAACAGAGTAGTGTGTCGTAGCTGTTAAGTCTATCGGCAATGGACCGTGATGATGAGACATGCTCTATGTGCTAATATGTAATAGAATGAACAAAAGTAAATGAAATTGAAAGATAGTAGTGAGATCAAGGGAGAGAATGTTAGTTGATCTCCACCAATAGGTCCAACGGTCTATTGGACCCTTGTCTCTGCTCCCTGATCGAGGGAGCCCAACCCTAATATGGTTGGTGGGCCCATGTCGCACATCACATATAAAAGAGAGGTGGGGATCATGGCTCGCGCTACGAGGTTCAACGGAGCCGCCGTACCCACCGAGAGAGTAAACCTAAACCGATCTAAAGCAGTGCTGCCAGCGACAAAAAAAACTCCACCACACCGCCGCCACCTCTATAGGGTCACCACCGAACCACTGGACATCATCTCCACCACTACGCCAAAACCGCCGTGACATTGGCGTCCGTGGACCGAATGGTGAAGAAATACCTACCCGGTTTCTACGGTTACACAGAGCTACAGAACGATTCTAACCATTAAAACTTCAATTCCACAGCGGTAGCCGCATCAGAGTGGGGAGTGTTATAGCTAGGATATTTTAAGCTAAGCTATATAGCTGTAGGCTGTGGTGGCAGCTTAAGCCAAGCAACGGGGCTCCTTTTCTTCAACACAGCATTAACACGTTTGCTCCCTTCAAACCAGACACCCTGCCCTACCTGTCTACCCCTCCTCCGGGCTCCGGCGCTCCCCCTCCTCGCCTTGCCTCCCTCCCTCTCCTCCTATAAATCCATCTCTCCTCGAGTTGCACCGGTAGTCCACAAGCAGGGTGCAGCTTGCGCGTCCTACCATAGCTAGAACCAGTAGGATCGGCCGAATCGGAGACGGCGATCTACTAGCTAGCTAGTTAACACTTCTTTTGCTAGCTGTTAATTTGCGCCAGTGACGACGACGATCGACATGGCCGGAGCTGCTGCTGCTACTGCCAACGGAGGGGCCGCGGCTGCTGCTGCCGCGACGGGCGCGGGGTCTCCGTGCGGCGCGTGCAAGTTCCTGCGCCGGCGGTGCGTGCCGGAGTGCGTGTTCGCGCCCTACTTCAGCAGCGACCAGGGCGCCGCGCGCTTCGCCGCCATCCACAAGGTGTTCGGCGCCAGCAATGCCTCCAAGCTGCTGTCCCACCTCCCCGTCGCCGACCGCTGCGAGGCCGTCGTCACCATCACCTACGAGGCGCAGGCCAGGCTCCGCGACCCCGTCTACGGCTGCGTCGCCCAGATCTTCGCCCTCCAGCAGCAGGTGACCGATTGATCATCTATCGACGTCGTTCTTTATAGGCACCCAGATCAGATCATCATCAACTGGTTTCCTTGTCTTTAACTAATTATTAATCTGATCGAAAATATAATGCGCCATGGCTCATGGCTGCAGGTCGCCATCCTGCAAGCGCAGCTGATGCAGGCCAAGGCGCAGCTCGCGTGCGGCGTCCAGGGAGCCGCACACTCGCCGGCAAGCCACCACCACCAGTGGCCGGACAGCGCCAGCATCAGCGCCCTGCTCCGCCAGGACACGGCGTGCAGCGCCAGGAGACCCGGGTCCCTCGACGACTGCTTCATGCCGGAGCTCATGGCCGGGTTCAGGGACGACGTCGCCGCGGCCGCGCAGCATTGCGCCGGCAAGGTGGATGCCGGCGAGCTCCAGTACCTGGCCCAGGCCATGATGAGGAGCCCCAGCTACTCCCTGTAGCTGTAGCTGCCTAGGATGATGAGACACCACCATGCGTTTTGGAGCCATGCCATGCCATCTCATCTCTCCACTCCGCTAATGCAAGTGCGAGATGAGCTAGAAATTCCTGCAAAAGGAAATTAACAACTTGTACTAGTGATGAAGTACTCTCTTTTTCCTTTCTTTTGTTACTACTATATATCATCAGTGTTCTGATCTTATATAATGGTGATGAGTAGTACTAGTATAAATCATATATAGTGGTTGGCAAGCATGCATCTTTTTTCCTTTTTCTTTTTTTTTTGTTAATTGCTTCTAGCAAATGTCTGGTTAAATAAGAACTTACTGTTATTTGATATGAGTAGATAAATTCATCTTCTCATGCATGACATCTCAGGCCCCGTTTAGATGCAAAAAATTTTGGCTTTTGGCTACTATAGCACTTTTGTTTGTATTTGGCAAAAAATGTTTAATTATGGACTATTTAGGCTTAAAAGATTCGTCTCGTCAATTACGGGCAAACTGTGCAATTAGTTATTCTTTTTACCTATATTTAATGCTCCATGTATATGCCGCAAGATTTGATGTGATGGAAAATCTTAAAAATTTTTGGATTTTTGGGTGGTCTAAACCGGGCCTCATTGGCAGTTGGCACTGACTGTGACTGGCAATGTGGAAGTCTAGTCTTGCTATCTGGACATGATTGATTGATACAGTACAAGGCTGAGGCCGTATCGTATCGTGGATTATTTACTGCTGGCTGGTTTAGTATGAGAGAAAAACACTGTTCCCAACTAGAAATTTACGATCGTTTATGAGCAAGCGAACAGGCTCAAGACTTGGGCCTTGTTTAGAATGTAAGTTTTTTCACTCTCTCTTCATCATATTAAATCTTTGGACACATGTATGGAGTATTAAATATAGATAAAAAAATAATTAATTATATAGTTTGATTGTAAATTACGAGACGTATCTTTTATGTCTAGTTAGGCCATAATTAAACAATAATTATCAAATACAAACGAAAATGCTACAGTGCCACATACTGATTTCTAACCCCAATCTAAACAAGGCCTTGTTTGAAAGAAAGTTCATTCAATATATACAGTATGCCATCACACTGGTCAGCAGATGATGCAGTCAAACTGCACTATGAACTTCTGTGCCCCCGTATGTTTGTCTGGCCCTGAAAAACTGCATCTGGTGTAGTGTTGTGCTCCAAGTTTTGTGCAAAACATTCATTCATGTCACCAAGAGTCTATGGGATTCTATTTTCCACCCCTAGAATCCCCCTAGCTGATTGATGTACAAATGTGATGACAACAATAAGAGCGTGTTTAGTTCCAGGAAGTTAGAATTTTAGGCTACTGTAGCACTTTCGTTTTTATTTGGTAATTAGTGTTCAAGCATGAACTAATTAAGCTTAAAACGTTCGTATCGCAATTTCCCACCAAACTATGCAATTAGTTTTTTTCGTCTACATTTAATGCTCTATGCACGGACCACAAACATTCGATGTGATAGGTACTGTAGCACTTTTTAGAATTTTGGGGTGAAACTGAACACGCGCTAAGATACTAGCAAACACTGTCACAGGCTCACAGCTCACAGGTTTAGCGCGCGTTTAGTTTCAGGAAGTTGGAATTCGAGGCTACTGTAGCACTTTCGTTTTTATTTGGCAATTAGTGTTCAAACATGGACTAATTAGACTCAAAACGTTCGTCTCGCAATTTTCCACCAAACTGTGTAATTAGTTTTTTTCGTCTACATTTAATGCTTCATGCACGAACCGTAAACATTCGATATGATAGGTACTGTAACACTTTTTGGGGCTTAGAGTGAAGAGTACTAGAAGCTTCAGTAGCAGTACCAAAAGCTGAAGCAAGATTTTGACTTGGCACCAATATCTTGCGCCTTGTTTAGTTTCACTTCAAATTCCTAAAAAGTGCTACAGTATTTATCACATCGAATATTTATGGTCTGTGCATAGAGCATTAAATGTAGACGAAAAAAAACTAATTATGCAGTTTGGTGGAAAATTACGAGACGAACGTTTTGAGCCTAATTAGTTCATGATTAACATTAATTGATAAATAAAAACGAAAGTGATACAGTAGCCCTAAATTCTAACTTTCTGAAATTCGCTTGCTCTCTAGAGACCCTAAAACGACCTGTATGCATTCGTAGGCTGCTGTTGCTGCTAATCCTAGTTTTCCGTGCCATGCAGAGTGACTGTCCCCTTGACAAAGAACAGGGTATGAACTCCTCTGCCGCAGCAACGTTTACTTTTGCGTCCTACAACTGCAACCACAACAGGAGAGAGGAGTGTGTTTTACAGTACTCCTACATATATAGTTGTTGACCTTTTAAACCTAGGCCTCGTTTAGATGCATTCCAAATTCCAAATTTTTTCACTCTCTCTCCATCACATCAATTTTTAGCCGCTTGCATGGAGTATTAAATGTAGGTAAAAAAAATAACTAATTACACAGTTTAGTTGGAAATCACGAGATGAATCTTTTGAGCCTAGTTGGTCCACGATTGGACAATATTTACCAAATAAGACGAAAGTGGTACTGTTCATCGGGTTCACTTTTTTTCACGATCTAAACGAGGCCCTAAGCACGTACGCACATTGCACAGAAACAGAAACACGGTGAGGCTATATAGCTAGGCTACTGATCCCAATGACTGATTTCTTGGTAGAATTGACTGTGATTGGAGGATTGACCAACTTACTCCTACTGTGGTAGTAGTGTGTTCAGCAGTAAATTATTCCTACCACTAGTTGTACAAGCTCGTTGTATTATTGCAGCAGAGAAAGAAAATGACTCTGCTGGCATACTCCAAAAACTTGATGAGCATGGTATGGTAGCCATGGGATGGGAGGGCTTGACTATCCAACGTTAACCACATTGTGGTAATTGAGATAGACATGCAAAATAATGCAGTGTTTCTTTATTTCAGACATCAGATAAGGACAACAATCAGTAGGTTTATTTGTAGGGTTAGTATCTTAGAACTCTAAAATTTTCATTCAGACATGCGTGTTCTTACTGAATCCATTACAAAAGGGAAGGCTAATGTGCTACTGATATCTACACAGCTACTAGCAGCTAAGGCTCTTGATGACCGACGCCGAAGAACAGCTAACTGTTCAGATGTTGTAAAGCTAGCTGCTGCCTCCAGTTTTTTTTTTTTTTTGAAAGAAACTGGAGGGGTTTGCACCCCTACAGCATTTATTGATAAAGAACAAGAACAGTACAAATACAAAGCAGGGCAAAGCCCGTGTTTAGTTCCAAAAGAAGTTCTAAAAAGTGCTACAGTACCCATCACATCGAATCTTACGATGCATGCATGGAGCATTAAATGTTGACGAAAAAAACTAATTACACAGTTTGGTGGGAAATTGCGAGACGAGCGTTTTGAGCCTAATTAGTCCATGATTGAACACTAATTGTCAAATAAAAACGAAAATGCTACGGTAGCCAAATTCCAACTTTCCCCTCAACTAAACAAGGGCAAAGAGTACAAGGAGAAGCAACCAAGCTACATACTACACAACAAGACGAATCAACCTGAACAAACAAATCTTGATCAATATGGAGTACTGTACTAATAATCTGCTTGAAGACGACGACGAATGTTATAGCTGATTTAACAACAAGGATAGGTCAGTGACTTTTGCGATCAATCCACCGTACCCTCTTGCTTTATCGATCCATGCAAAGCCGTAGATTTAACGCGTGATTAATGTGGCTTAGAATAACTAGATCTACACACATGGTTAGGTAGCCTAGCTAGGATGCTAATAGCCCGTCATTAGGTGGCCGGCCGTAACAGCATGTCAAGCTTAGCTTGTTCTTATCACTGTCTCAAGATCACAAGCTTGGTCAATTATGCAGACCACAGGGAAGATGACAAGCCATCAAATTTGTGTGTTCCACGTACTGTATTTGTTGATGTCCTCGAAAGATTACAGTTTATTGCTGCTAAAAAAATGCATGTCATGAGAAACAGCCCCTGAAGTTTAGATGGCTGTCTCATAAAGTCGGATGCAGGCTCATTTAGTTTTGTTTGCCTTGGCACTTTGTGTCTTGTACCAAGTTTTAGTATTAGCATGGGGTAGCAGAGGAGTATTTATTTGGATTCTTCAGGCAGGCGTTCATCAGCTGGCCTGGTCAAAGGGCTGCTGGCTGGTCATCAGTCAAACAAACAAATAAAGCTAAGCACGGAAAAATTAAAGGCAAGGACTTATTATGGCACTTGATAGTGATTAGACCCCACTAATCAACCGACTTAATTTAGCACCGATCCCAAGGCGTAAAAGCACGTAATGGAAAGCAAGACTGGTGCTGTGTCTTTGTTTTGTGCATGCAGCTGCTTTGTGGAGGAGGAGCAAGAGAAGAATTGAAGGTGATCGAGGTCTTTGGCTCTTTGCAGCATGCATTAGCGCGCATTAGCTAAAGCTCGTAATGGAGGAGTCAAAATATGCACGAACTTTGGCCCTCCAAAAAGACCAAAACCAAGTGCGATCGATCACCATAATAACGCTTGTTCCGAACAGGATAAAGCTTGAAAAGCTTGGAACAAAGCAAAGAGAGCAGAAGCTTATAGGCCGGGGGGATGCAGTGGCAGTGCACTATGGTACAGCAGTAGTATTATCAGGTGATGAGCAGGTGCCTCGGGAATTGTGCTTGTGGTGCCTCTCCCATCATTTCAGTTGAAGAACTTTTTAATTTTGATTTGTGTCTCTTTCTCGAAATGAAGTTCTTGTTGGATGTGCGTTCACAAATGTTCCTCTCTAGTGTTTTTTCAATAAAAAATAAAAAGGGAAGTCAGAGCTGCTGATAACTTTATACTGTTTGCAATTCTATTGATGGTATCTTTATTTATTTTTTAGTGGAATTGTAGTTTCCTTTGAGGAAGAGATGCTCCTTATTAGTACTTGATTGATGATGACGAAGGCTTGTGTAGTTTGTATATGTAGGCCGAAAAGCATGGGCCTGGGCCTAAATTACTACTGTAGTAGACACAGGAAAAGGAATTCTCGATCAGTTTGAGGCCCAACGATTTGCCAAGAAAAGTAGTTAGTCACTGCAGTGCAGGAAACTAAGTGTCACAAGAGCAAATATACGTACCCGAGGTTTTGAATCTCAGTTAGATGCCACTGCATAAATGTTTCTTATTTTGTAGTGCTGGGAGGGATATGAACTTGTGTCAGGTCAGTTTCAGTCTTTCTAGGAGCGAACCTTTCATAATTTTTGTGCTTGCTGTTTGGCTCCACTGCTTTTTATCTAATAGTGATTGGAGAAATTTGGACATGTGCCAGCTTAGTTTCAGTCTAGGAGCTAACCTTGTCAATTCTTCTTGTGCTTCTAGTTGTGGTCCACTTCCAGTCATATCATAAGGAAAAACACTAAAAACAGAACCTTTTCGTTTTCAATCCAAAGGTGTCCATTTCTTTCATGGATCAAGATTTTAATATATAATAGGTAATTGTTGTTATTGCTATTTTTTGGTTAAAAAGCTGGTTAGTAGAATGAGATAATATGCCAAAAGAATTCGAATCTGCTTTGTGGTGTTAACGAACTGCTTCTGTGCTGCTCATATAGCTATTTTCGGTGAGCTTGGATCACATGGGTTCTGTGATTTAGTCCCTGGGCAATGTAAGAGATAATGTCATTGCCAGTCATACTCCACTGTGATTGACTGATTTGCATCCTGGTAATTCGGATTCTATGCCTCAAATGTGGCTTATGTGCTCTGCCTTTTGTATGTCCAGCAAATTGCTCATGAAAAAATACTGTAGTTTTTTTATGTTATATGCTTATTGTGTCAACTACTGCCATTTGTTTTTGCCATTCTGATGCTACTAACTTTTTTTATAAGGATATGAACGTCTCAATAATTTTCCATTAAGTGGTCATGATCAATCACTGCCTGCATATTTTCCTTTTGAGGTACACCCTTTGATTTCAGTAGCACTTCCAAGTGTTTCTTCCCAATCACCTCGGCACGCCTTTGCTTAAGATCAGTCCTTGGCGCTCTATGAACCTGAAAGCTCATAATTTCCTGACAGACTTTAGATACTTTTGTGACCTTTCAGTTGATACCAGAGAGGCTCCATTCAGTTGGGTTGGTGCGCGTCTGTATGGTTGTTCATGCCTTCTCATCACAGCAACTTTCCTTCCATGCTGTCTACCAACACATTCTGGTACAGTCAAGCGTCCATCGTTTCTGAAGGCCATAGCAACAACTGCTACTACTACATTTGGAGCAAAGTTTTCCCCTTTCGGATTGCTCCAACCACAACGCTGGTCCTTATTGGATATATTAAGGTTGGAGCGGTCTTTACTTACACGATTTCTGCGTGCATTCAGGTCCAGGATATATTTCCAAGGTCTAACCTTCAGTTAATTATGTGATTATAGGATGATAAAGCTCTGCATCCCTGTCTTTTATATAAAAATTTGGGATCATGTACAGGGTCCAGGTGAGACTTGAGAGAATCAAAGTGAGGACCTCCAGAGCCAAAGACATCTTGTGTGATGGTAAGCACATGGCGCCGACACATATTGACAAAGACAAAGCCTTTTTTCAATCAGAGAGCTGACTCTTCCCAAAATTTCCCTGCTCTTCTGTTTTGTAGATTCCGGGCCTTATTGGAGCACGGATGCGCACAGTACCTGCAGCATAATGTTAACCAAGTGGGTGGCTGAAAGGACATGCAGCTTCAAAATCATAAGCCAGAGAACAGAGACGCTTAACAGAAATTTTGACTGTTTGGCTGTTTGACAGAGACACAAGGGCGACCGGCGACACCCACCCCATCTGTTCAGATCAACACTGCAGCTGCCTCGTTACCTAGTGCTCAAAATACTGGATTTATTTGTTACTACCGCACTGAGCAGTAGTTTTCAGTTCAGTACTACTTTCACCGTAGTTTTCAGCGAACGAACAGTGTTTTTCTCTCAAAATGAATTATCGTAAATATCAGCATAAGCTAAATTTCAGCAAATGAGCAGGGCCGGCTCTTTAGGTCTGGTCTGATTGTAGTGTGACTGCACTATGATTTTTCAAAGTTACTGCCTTTTTTCACTTCCATTCGCTGCCTCACTGGGCTGTCACCAGGTTAATTCTCTGAAGTCTGAACACAGGTTTCCCTGCTGTCATCAGCTTGCTCTCTGCTTTTCACTGCTGTAATTCAGCAGACACCGAACCTTTTTGCCTGTGCCTGTCAGTTTTATTCTCTGTGCTTGTGCAGGAGATTGGCTACTGTTTACTGCAGCAGAAATTGTCAGTCTGCCACTGACAGTGTCTTTCTGCCTGTATCATTCCTTCCTTCTTCCTCAAGAGAAGCGAAGCAGCAGACAGCAGTGGTAGACGAGACGAGAGGGACACGTTTTGTTTGGTGACATTTCCATCCCACCAACAGCAGCAGGGCCTCGTTTAGATGCTGAAAAATTTTCAACCCGATAAATAGTACCACTTTCGTCTTATTTGATAAATATTGTCCAATCGTGGACCAACTAGGCTCAAAAGATTTATCTCGTGATTTCCAACTAAACTGTGTAATTAGTTATTTTTTTTACCTACATTTAATACTCTATGCAAACGGCTAAAAATTAATGTGATAGAAAGAGAGTGAAAAAACTTTAAACAAGGCGCAGGTCGTCTTCTTTCTAGTGCTTGCTTGTGTTTGGTGGATCTGAATCGGACACCATTCTGATCTGCTCACCACCTCCTCCCTCTCCTCTCTCCCTGCCGCGGTGCGGCTCCAGCTCCAAGCACGGGAGAGGGGGCCGCATCTCCAGTTCCCCATGGCCGCCGCCACCAAGGTTCTTGACAGGCTCAAGGTGGGGGCTTCACCTCCGGCGCCCGGCGGCGCGCTCCCGCTCACCTTCTTCGACGTGCCCTGGCTCTTCACGGGCCCCGTGGAGCGGGTCTTCTTCTACCCCTACGCGCACACGGCGGAGCACTTCGCCGCCCACCTCCTGCCGTCCCTCGTCTCCTCCCTTTCCGCCACGCTGCACGCGTTCTACCCGCTGCTCGGCCGCGTCCGGCCGTGCCCGGACGGCGGCGACGGCGGGTACGAGTTCTTCTGCTCCGCGGACGGCGGCGAGGCCGTCGAGCTCACCGTCGCCGAGAGCTCCGACAACTTCGACGAGCTCTCCGGCGGCGGCCCGAGGGACGTCGCCCGGCTGTACGCGCTGGTGCCGCAGCTCCCACGGCCGGAGGCCGACGGGTCCTTCGCCCTCGCGGCGGCGCAGGTCACTGTGTTCCCCGCCCGCGGGGTCGCCGTCGGCGTCTCCATCCACCACGTGGCCTGCGACGACTCCAGCTACATGCACTTCGTCAAGACCTGGGCCGCCCGGTGCCGGGAGGCCATCAGCGGCACGGACGCGGTGCCGGTCCCGCCGCCGCCGCCTTTCTTGGACCGTGGTGTGGTCGCCGACCCCGAGGGCCTCGCCGCCAGGACGCTCGACGAAATGCGCCAGCTCCCGGCCAACGGCCCACCTCCGCCTCCGCCGGCGCCGACAGGCCCGCCGCCGAAGCTGGTCATCGCGTCGTTCGCGCTCACCCGCGACCGCATCGACGGACTGAAGCGGTGCGTGGCCGCGATGGTCGCGGCGGGCGCGGACGGCGGCACGGGGCGCGTCCACTGCTCGGCGTTCACGGTGGCGTGCGCGCTGGCGTGGGCCTGCCTGGCGCGCGCGGGCGGCGGCGGCGGCGGGGAGGAGCGGCCCCGCGCGCACCTGCTGTTCTCGGTGGAGTGCCGTCGCCGCCTGGCGCCGCCAATCCCGCAGGAGTACCTGGGCAACTGCCTCCGGCCGTGCTTCGTAGAGGTGTGCGCGGCCGAGCTGCTTGGCGGCGACGGCGTGGCAGCAGCGGCCGCGGCGATCGGCGCGGCCGTCGCGGGGCTCGACGGCGGCGTGCTGGACGGCGCCGGCGGGTGGTTCCACAAGATCCTGTCTCTGGTCCCGGAGCGGCCGATGTCGTTGGGCGGGTCCCCGCGGTACGGCGTGTACGAGACCGACTTCGGGCTGGGCCGGCCGGCCAAGGTGGAGTTGGTGTCCATCGACAAGACGCCCGGCACGGTCTCCCTGGCCGAGGGCCGCGACGCCGACGCGCACGCCGCCGGGGTGGAGATCGGCGTCGTGCTGCCGGAGGCCGAGATGGCGCGCTTCAGCTCCTGCTTCGCCGACGCATTGGAGGAGCTCTGTGACTGAACTGAACTGAGCAGCATGGACGACGACGGCTGGTTATCAGCTCGAAACTACATTACATGAATTGGTGGTTAAAGGAGTAGTAAGTAAGGAAATACATAGAAAGAGAGATGATCCGAAGTGTATATTTGAGGGAGAGATGGATACATATATTTCATATTTTTGTGGAGTAAATTTCATATGCGAGAGTATTAAGAGTGTGATAAAAAGAAAGCGAATTTGTTGGATTGATTATGAGTAAAATAGCTGAATCCCTTTGCTATGCCAATGTGCAAGTGCTTCTTCTTTTTTGCGACAAGATCCGTAGGGTATATTTTTAAACGACTGTGTGAGTCTGCAAATATCTGTATCTTTGCTCTGAATATGAATAGTGGCCGTGTGTTCTTGGGGAATTGGACCTTTTGATTAATTCAGATCCTGCTAAACGACTGCGTTTTCCCAGATGCCCTCGGGCATGTTTGGGACAGCGGTCGTGGACCGCGCGGTGCGGTATAGGAACCGTGAGGGTAGGGTTGAGCCGCAGTACAAGAAACTCGCGGTGCAGTTCATTTTTGCGATTATCGTGACCGCAGGCTGTTTTGCGTGATTATTGGATTCTTTTCGCCGCCGCCGCAAGATACGCAGTCCCAAACACGTCGTCTCGCTTCTTCACCGTGCAGTTCTTCGTTTCCTCCGCCGGTCGTCTTCCTCTCGTCCTCCAAGCCACATTCTCCCGCCAGCCCGGACGAGCGAGCGAGCGAGGCCGCCACGACCACGGCGCCACCTGTCGCGCAACAGGGAGAGGAGAGAGAGCAGAGTCACAGGCAGAGATGGAGATGGACGGAGCGCGTCCACTTCTGTGCAGGGGCGGAGAAGGGTGCTCGACCTTCGCAGCTTTTCTCGTGGAGATCCTGGCAGGCACGTACCCGCACGCCTCCATCGACGGCAGGGCCCCGCGACTCCACCAACGGAAGGGCCGGCCCCCAGATCTCGCCCACCTCCAAGGCTCGCTGGACCGATGGCGCACAGAAGGCTCCGGCGACCGGCGGTGCTTGGCCGTGCGGGGACCGCAGGGCAGGGGTGGGCTTGGACGGCCGCACAGGAAGTAGCGGGCTCGGCGGGCGGCGCGCGGGCGAGCTCCGCCCTGGCCACCGCGGGCGACGCGCGGGCGAGCTCCGCCGCGGCCACCGCGACCGGCGTGCGCGAGCTCTGCCCCGGCCACCCTTGACGCCATCTCTGTCCCCATCGTTGTCCCATGTTCCTTCAGAGGCGACGGTTTTGGTGATGATCTCAGCCCCGGCGTCGCAGCCGGTGGTGGCGGCCTGCGGCGTTTGCGCGCCCTGCCTCAGCTCGCGCTGCTCTTGCTGAGGAGAAGGTGTTGTAGTTGCTGACAGCTTGGCCCCACCCGCGTGGAGAGAGAAAAAGGCAGATGATAAGGTAATGGGAGAAGGACATTTTAGACGTTTTTATTGGGCAGGTATCAGTGCTGACAAACGATAAAAATCAAACAGACCGTAGACATAATGATTTGGGAGGTAAAAAAAAATGTCATAGCATTACAGTGTGTTTTAATTTTTTAATGCCTATGTAAAAAGCCTGTTTTTTAGCTTTGCATAGTTGCCTTTTGCTGGTGTGGCCACAGCCGTACATCCATTAGACCATGGGGCTGTTCCGATCCTTCTTGTCTGTTCGCTGGTTGGTTTCTGGGCTGGTTTGGGCTGGCTGGTGCTGATTTATTATGAAAGAAAAACACTGTTGGTTGGCTGGTTTGGACTGGCTGAAACCAACAAGCGAACAGGCTGAGACCTCTACGGCTGTTGGTGGAGTTGACTTTCTTTTCTTTTTTTTCCTTTTCCTTTTTTTTTTTTGCTGCGGACCTTCCTCAGACGATTAGGCCCTTTTTTGGAACGGGAACATTTTCATTTATGTTTCTGCGATTTTTTTCTTAAAAAATAATTTGATCCTGTAGGCTGTATGTACAATGGAGATGTCGAGTGTGGCAGGGCGTTTCAACACAACTTAGATTTGACTGAATAGTCAACAAAACTAGTATAGGGTTTTCTTTTTTATTTGAGATGGAAACTTGGGCTCCCTACTAGATTGCGTCTTTGGTTCGAGGACAAAGAGTGACGAGACAAGTCTATTTCTTTTTTGAGAATTATTTCAATTCTCTGGGATAGGATGGTCCTATGTCCATGTTTGATTTGGGACGAGATCATTATCGTTATATTTTTTTTATAGCCGGAGACAAAACCAAGTCAATGGGTACACATGGCAGGCAACCTCTTGCTGCCTCACCATGCCATCCACCTCCCGCTCCTGTCCCTTGAACCCGCGCTCCCCTAACCGAGCTCCGTCGGTGTCGTCCTCGTCCCCGCCCCCGCCACCGGCTTCCATCATCGACGCCCGACAGCTCCCCCCGCCTCGCCGCGCCACCCACCTCTCGCCATCACCCTCCCCTAAACACAGGGTAGCTCGCCGACAAGCTCCATCGCGATGCCCTCATCGCCAACCCCGCCCAACTGGAAGGAGACCTGCCCTGCCCCTGTCTCGCCCACTCCACCGCCATGTCACGAGCACCGCCCCCTAAAACCTGCTTCCAAGGCCGCCGTGTGCAGATCCCCAACCCCCAAACCCTAACGCCGATGATTGAATTGTCCATCACCGCCGGTAATGGGCTTTGGGCTGCGTGGTTGCGTGCTCAGCTCCGAGCGCGATGGGTCGCGAAAAGAGATGGCGAAACAAAAACAGGCCTAATTCTTCAGTTTTCGGTGGTCCATATGCCCTCGGTAGGTGGCACTTGTTTCTCAGTCAGCCCAGCCCAGTGTACGGCCCAGACAGTATCTACTTACTGCTAGGGGAGAAAGCCCAGCCCATCGCGCAAATTCCTCCCTCTTCGCCCTCACCGTCGGCCGCTGTCGCCGCGAGCTAGCAATCGCTCCATCGCCCACCATGGTGCTATGCCGCGCCGCCGCCGTTCTCCTCAAGACCCTTCTCGCCGCGGCCGCCGCCCTAATAAACCCTCTCCTCGCGCCGCCGCGCCGACACTTCTCGCCGCGGCCGCCGCCTCCCATCCCCACCACCGCCGGGGCCGCCGCCGCTGCTCTCGCGGAGGCCGCGGAGGAGGCGTTCGTGGCGGTGAGGTCAACGAACGACATGCTCGTGGCCTTCTCCCGCCTCGAGGCAGCCGTGCCCGACAACGACAGGTGCCTCGCCCTCGCCTGCCTCAAGCTCGGTCAGCACCTTGAGGCATCCGGCTCCACCGACGCGTCCCACGTCCTCGGGCTCGCGCTCTAATGCCTGGGCATCCTCGAGGCCAACCCTAACACCGCCACCCCCGCCTCTGCCTCTAACTCAGACGTCGTCTCACTCGCCATGGCACTACACCTCGTGGGTTCCGCCTCCTTCGACCTCTCCTGCTTCCATGATGCGCTCTCCTTCCTCTCCCGCGCGCTATGCCTCCTCGCTCCTCTCCTTCCCAATGGAGGCGTCGCATTTGGGGCTAGAGAGGAACCGGGAGGGTTCGATGTTAGGCCCGTGGCGCACGTGGTGCGACTGTAGCTGGCCAACATGAAGACAACGCTGGGGAGGCGGGAGGAGGCGCTCATTGACATGCATGCCTGCCTCGACCTCAAGGAGTCCATTCTGCCGCTGGGAAGCCGGGAGCTGGGAGTCGCGTACCAGGACCTCGCGGAGGCGTACGCCACCCTGCTTGACTTCAAGGAGGCGCTGCCGTTCTACCAGAAGGCGCTGGAGCTGCATGAGTCGATGCTCGACAAGAACTCTGTGGAGGTTGCGCATGACAAGCGCCTGCTTGGGGTGATATACACTAGGCTAGAGCAGCATGAGCAGGTGCTGGAGTAGAATGAGATTTCATAGAAGGTGATGAAGAGCTGGGGCGCGGCTGGTCCTGACCTCCTGCACGCTAAGATTGGCGCGGCAAACATCAAGATCGCATTGGGCAAGTTTGATGAGGCTGTCAATGTGTTGAAGAATGTCGCTAAGCAGGTGGAGAAGGATAGCGAGATGCGAGCTCTAGTTTTCATATCGATGGTGAAGGCGCTCGCTAACTAGGAGAAGGTTGGGGACACAAAGAGGTGTTAGTTGATCTCCACCAATAGGCCCAATGGCCTATTAGGCCCTTATCTTTGCTCCCTGATCGGGGAGCCCAACCCTAATATGGTTGGTGGGCCCCTATCGCACAGCACATATAAAAAAAAGGTGGAGATCATGGCTCGCACTACGATGTCCAATGGAGCAGCCGCCATCCCACCCACAGTAAACCTAAACCGATCTAAAGCGTGCTACTAGCAATGGGATGCCCTACCACCGTCGTCGCCTCTGCAGGGTCACCACGGTCGCCACTGGACTTCGCGGCATCGCCACCATGACGCCTACAACGCCGTGGTACCGGCGTCCTACGCTGCTGCGATGCTACTATCCAAGGGCGAGTAGAGAAACCCTAAAGGAGAGGTCTACCTGGATCTACGGTT
Organism: Miscanthus floridulus; assembly: GCF_019320115.1. Classification (NCBI taxonomy): domain Eukaryota; kingdom Viridiplantae; phylum Streptophyta; class Magnoliopsida; order Poales; family Poaceae; genus Miscanthus; species Miscanthus floridulus. The sequence continues at coordinate 129,153,022 of NC_089586.1, forward strand.
ACACACAGAGGTACTCACACAACGATCCTAACATTGGTACCAGAGCCAGGTTGCCACTGTGTAACCCTAACCCTAACCGGGTAAAAGCAAAGAGAAAGAGAGACCGGGATGGCGGACGTCACTGTCTACCAGTAACCACCGCCACCACGCGGGGGAAATGTGCCACACCGCCGTCCTCACCGACGTGCGGCAAGAAAATAAGAGAAGAACATCCGTGTTCGGATCAGAGAAAAGAAAGGGGAAAGGATCTCAAGAACCTAACCCACGTAAACAACTTAGGGAAAAAGAATAGGAAGGGTTGAAGAAAGGAGGAAAAGAAAAGGTTTCGGCCTTAAGATGAACAGAGCCGAACCCTAAATCCAAAAAGAAAAGAAATCAATTGAAAAGCAAAACCCTAACCTTAGAACGAATCTCCATCCCTAATCAGTTGAATCCGAGAAGAAAGAAAGGAAAACTAAAGAAAGAAGAAGAACAGGGGTCAAAACCCGAACCCTAACCCTAGATGTTGATTCAGATGAACTCCAAAAAGAAAAGAAATCAAAGAAGAGAAAAACCAAATCGGTCGAATCAAAAGAAAGAAAAGGAATCAAAGAAACCCTAACCCTAACCCTAATCCCCACCTTCGGTTCGAAAAAGAGAAGATCAATCCAAATCAAAAAGAACTAGGGGAAGGAGAAAGGGAAGGGAGAAGAAACCTACCTCGCCGTGCGTCGGAATGGCCCTTCGCTGGCGCGGGAGAAGAAGGGCCGAGCCGGGGGCAGCTGCTCACCGGGCTCGGCCAAGGGGGCGCCGCGGCCAGTACCGCTCGACGGCGGCGTGCTCACCCATTGGGGAGCACGCGCACCGGCGAGGGGGCCAGCGATGGCGCCATGGCTGCCCGCTCTGCCGTCCTCGCTCGCGGATGCTCGGTGGTTGCTGTCATCGCTGCGGCTGAGAAGAGAGAGCGAAGAGAGAGAAAGGGTAGGGGGCAAATGAGCTAGGGTTCCGGGGCACCGGTCGCGGCGATGGTTTTGACCGGCCAAAACGAACGCTCGGCCGTCCGATTCGATCCGACGGTGGAGCATGACTGGACCATCGGTTGGCCCAGGCGGGCGCGCGTGGCAGCGCAACTTTGCCGGCCCAGGCCCAGGTTGCGACCTGGGTGCGGCCTGTGCGCGCACGGAGAGATGGGTCGGGCCACTGTACCAATTCTAGCCCAAGATCAAAGAACAATGAATTTTTGAATCTGTTTTTTTTTGTTTTTTCATTTTCCAGTAAAGTTTTTATTTCCTGAAAAATGAATAAATGACTCAAAAGAAAAATAGAAAAAGTAATTTTTCCCTATGGGTAAAATTCAAGAAATTGAGTAAAAGTTTTTCCGCTGCTAAAGAAGTTGTTTATTCTCTAGTTATTTTGAATCAATGTGATATTTAATTGGAGAAAAGAGAGTTTTTCCGCTGCTAAAGAAATAGTTGATTCTCCAGTTATTTTGAACCAATATGGTATTTAATTGGAGAAAAAGAGTTTTGACATAGATTATGATGTTGTTATTTTTTTACCAACGTTGTTAATAACAATATCATAATTTTAATGATTTATGCATTAATTTTACTTTAGCCCAATGGTGATGTAGAATTAGTGTGTAAGAACATATGTAAATTTTAATGATTTATGCATTAATTCTATTTCTGTCCAACGGTGATGTAGAATTAGTGTGTAAGAATAGTTGTATATTTTGATTTTAACCAATGTTGGAATCAAAGCATGCAAATGGTGTTATTTTTATGCTAAGAAAAGTTTTGACCTGATTGTCATCTTGTCTAAGGTGGACTGGGTAGTCACCTCACCGTGTTCCATTGATCATGTGGCACCGGTGAGGGAGACAAACGAGAATGATGCCATTTGGGCAACTAAAGAAAGGGATTTTGAATCTCAAAAAATGTCCTATGACTATGAGCATAGAAAGTGGGTCACTGCCAACATGAAATGTTTGGCTGTGATAAAGAACACGATTGAGCCTACAATTGTGGGCTCAATCCTAGACTGTGACACAGTCACCGAATACCTTGATAGAATAAAGAGTCAATTCACTGGCTCTTCAAAGACAATGCTACCCAGCTGATAAAGCAGCTGGTGACAGAGAGTCACTCTGGAAATGGTGGCATAAGAGAGCTCACGATGCGTCGTTGAAATTATAGCACTATCGTTTAGGACATATTTCGAGGGGGAGAATAGAAAGACTTGTTAAGAATGATATTCTTCCTCCATTAGAGCTCTCAGATTTAGAACAATGCAGAGAGTGCATAAAAGAAAAGTATGTAGAGAGAATTAAGAAAGATGACAAATGAAGCATAGGAATTTTATAGATTATTCACACAGACATCTGTGGTCAGTTTTCTATAAAGAGTGTGGATGGTAATGATTCATTCGTAACATTTACAGATGATTACTCCCGTTATGTCTATATTTATGGGGGTATGGCCCCCAAGACATGGGCTGCGCCTCCAGGGGTGGCCCGGCCCACAAGGTTAAGATGTGCACGGCGCTACTCGGCGTGCACCGCAAGACATTATATAGTACCAAATAGGCTACTTTACTTATAACCCTACCTCCTCTAGAGTATATAAGGAGAGGTAGTGGTCCCCTAGCGGATAGGATCTATCGGATCTCATTGACATACAACAATACAATCAGACGCAGGACGTAGGTATTACGTCTTCACGGTGGCCGAACCTAGATAAAACCTCATGTCTATCTTGCATTACCATCTCGTTCGTAGCTTGCGCACCTGTCTACCAATAATCTACTACCTTGGGCATACCCCTAGGTAGACTGCCGACCATATTTCATCGATAGTGGCGCGTCAGGTAGGCGGTGTGCGTACTGCTTCCCAGATGAACAAGATGGTCATCATCCCTGGTTCCATGGCTACGCCGAACGGCCTCATATTCACCATCGGCCAGATCACCTGGACTCCTAGTTCCGACAACTTCATCACCATGACCACGAAGGAGGCACAAATCCAATCTACGTCGACCACTGCTTCACCAGCATCAGCTACGGCTTCAACCATATTGGATCTAGCTCCGGCCACACCAGCATCGCCTTCAGCCACGCCGATAACCCGTCGTTCGCTTCCTCGCTACAAAGGGAGGTAGACCGACAACACCGACCTGCTCGACTCCATCGATCAGGTCGGCACCAAGCTTGCTGAAACCCTAGCTCTGGTAGATTCGATTCAAAATCAACCTACTGAGCAGGTAACCACTACCCATAATAGATCTACCCGACCAGCTCGGGTCAGTCGTCCTGCACTACTTGGTACGAATCTCGTGGTCACGTCTACTCCTGAAGGGCACTCCGTTCGTCGCCGACCAACCCCCACAACGGGTCTCTGGCTCTCCGAGTGCGAAGCCTTGATGGAGAATTACCAGGCTCAGCCCTACGGCCTGTGAAACACTGCTTCCAACTATGCGTACAATATACAACGCTACTCGGATCTGTGTTTTATACACCAGATGCTCCGTCCAAAGCTAAGTCATGTTTTAATATTTTCTTAAATATTCTCTAATCTTCGTATATCGCCATGATGTTTCTCCGAACTGTTTTCTCCATATTTGCTCTCCAAACAATTTTTCGAACCCTCGAATAGTCACATTGATGCTCGGACGCCTCCAGAGACGGTCCTGTCTCTGGCTCCTCCCTACACGTGCACGAGCGTCTGCCCTTTGCGTTATGGGTGGTCGGCAGTGGCTCCTTGGTGACGCATGTTCCTCCTACACGTGCACAGGGCTCCGTGCTCGACGTTATGGACTATGGGCTAGCTAGGGCTGCAGACTCAGCTACACACTAACTGTTCGGGTGTTTTATATTAAACATAAATATATTTTCACGCTAACTGATCGCCGAATTGCATACGTCGTTTCATCACCATTGCTGATTTTTCTTCAAAGTTTCTTTATTTGTACATCATGTACTACCCGTTCTACATATTTATATTGTAGGATCGTCGTCCAGGTGATCGGACCACCTGGTGCTCAGGTTTCTCCACTGATCAACTGGTCGGACCGCTTGGTTCATGGAATTCATCGCCGACCAGTTGATCGGACTATTCACCGGTCGCTTCTACTCAATGTTCACTTCACCGCCGACCAGTCGACCAGAATGTTCGTCACTCGTGCTTCATCGCCAGTTACGTTGGTTACTCCTCGGCCCTCGAATTCTTTGTGTTCGAGGACTAAGTGGGCACACTTCACCGCACGGACGTCGTCAGCTACGTCAGTGCTCAGACAACGCCACCTACGTCGGGGACTTCTCGCTCCTTGGTGCTCGGTCATCGCCAGCAACATCGGGGACTCCTCGCTCCTCAGTGCTTGGACATCATCGCCTATGTTGGGGACTCCTCGCTCCTCGGTGCTCGGTCATCGCCAGCGACGCCAGGGACTACTCGCTCCTTGGTGCTCAAACATCGCCAGCGACGCCGGGGACTCCTCGCTCCTCGGTGCTCGGTCATCGCCAGCGACGTCGGGAACTCCTCGCTCCTCGGTGCTCACACCTCGCCAGCTTCGTTGGGGATTCCTCGGTGCTTAGTCATCGCCAGCGATGTTAGGAACTCCTCGCTCCTCAGTGCTCGGACATCGTCGCCTATGCCGGGGATTCCTCGCTTCTCGGTGCTCGGTCATCGCCAGCGACACCGGGGACTACTCGCTCCTCGGTGCTCAGACATTGCCAGCGACGTCGGGGACTCCTCGCTCCTCGGTGCTCGCACCTCGTCGTCTTTGTTAGGGATTCCTCGGTGCTCGGTCATCGCCAACAACGTCGGGGACTCCTCGCTCCTCAGTGCTCAGACATCGCCGCCTACGCCGAGGACTCCTCGCTCCTCGATGCTCGATCATCGCTAGCAACGCCGGGGACTACTCGCTCCTCGGTGCTCGAACATCGCCAGTGATGCCGGGGACTCCTCGCTCCTCGGTGCTCAGTCATCGCCAGCGACGCCGGGGACTCCTCGCTCCTCAGTGCTCATACCTCACCAGCTTCGTTGGGGATTCCTCGATGCTCGGTCATCGCCAGCGACGCCAGGGACTCCTAGCTCATCGGTGCTCAGTCATCGCTAGTGATGTCGGGGACTCCTCGGTGCTCGGACATCGCCACACGGACGTCGTCAGCTATGTCGGTGCTCAGACCTCGCCGCCTACGCCGAGAACTCCTCGGTGCTCAGACATTGCCACCTATGTCGGGGACTCCTCGGTGCTCGGACATCGCTGCCTACGCCGGGGACTCCTCGGTGCTCGGACATCGCCGCCTACACCGGGCACTCCTCGGTGCTCGGTCATCGCTAGCGACACCGGGGACTCCTCGGTGCTCGGTCATCGCCAGCGACACCGGGGACTCCTCGCTCCTCGCTCCTCGGTGCTTGGATATCATCGCTTATGCCGGGGACTCCTTGGTGCTCGGACATCGTCGCCTACGCCTAGGACTCCTCGGTGCTCGGTCATCGCCAGCGACGTCGGGGACTCCTCGCTCCTCGGTGCTCGGTCATCGCCAGCGACACCGGGGACTCCTCGTTCCTTGGTGCTCGGACATCGCCATCAACGCTGGGGACTCCTCGCTCCTCGGTGCTTGGATCTTGTTATGTCTCATCGGTGTACTATCAAGCTGCTCCATGCTATTTGGATCAGGGTGCTGATCTTGGGCAGCACGTCTAGGGTCTTGATACACACATGTCGGACAACATCGATAAGCTTTCAGACATCTTTTTCTTTGACCCTGCTATAAGATTCATTCTTCATCTTCTAGCAGGTTCGAGGACTAAGTGGGTATACTTCACCTTGCGGTGAATGTGCTTGTTCTCATCTCGAGGCTATGCCTGAGGACTGGTTGCCTGCTCGGCTGGCCTTCTACTTTCTGACCCTGGCACCATGTGACTACGTCACCTACTGTCAGGCTCGAGGACTAGCTGTGGGGGTATGGCCCCCAAGACATGGGCTGCACCCCTAGGGGTGGCCCGGCCCACAAGGTTAAGACATGCACGGCGCTGCTCAGCGTGCACCGTAAGATATTGTATAGTACCAAATAGGCTACTTTACTTGTAACCCTACCTCCTCCAGAGTATATAAGAAGAGGTAGGGGTCCCCTAGCGGATAGGATCTATCGGATCTCATTGACATACAACAATACAATCAGACGCAGGACGTAGGTATTACGCCTTCACGGCGGCCGAACCTGGATAAAACCTCGTGTCTGTCTTGCGTCACCATCTCGTTCGTAGCTTACGCACCTGTCTACCGATAATCTACTACCTTGGGCATACTCCTAGGTAGACTGTCAACCATATTTCATCGATAATATTTATCCAATCAAAGAAAGAACAGAAGCATTGGATAAATGTAGATATTTAAGGCAAAAGTTAAAATCCAAAGCAATTTAAAGATAAAAATAGCCAGGTCTAACCGTGGGGGAGTACTATGGTCGGCATACCCCATATGATCAAGTTCCTGGACCTTATGCAAGGTTCTTACAGGAGAATGGCAAAGTAGCCCAGTATTCTAGACCGGGTGAACCTCAGCAGAATGGAGTAGCTGAAAGACGTAATCGTAAAATAAATGGATATGATGCGCAATATGATAAGTTACTCCACCTTACAGTTAAGCCTGTGAATGGAGGCGTTAAAACCACCATTCATATTCTCAATAGAGGATCAAGAAAGTCAGTGCCCAAAACACCGTATGAGTTGTGGATAGAAAGAGTACCCTCACTAAACCACTTGCGTGTGTGTGGGGGAGCCCTACTGAGGCTAAAGTATTTAACCCAAATATTGGGAAGCTAGATCCTAAAATAGTAAGTTGCCATTTCATTGGCTACCCAGAAAAGTCAAAAGGCTTTCGTTTTTACTGTCCAGAGAGACATACAAAGTTTGTGGAAATAAGACACACTGTTTTCCTAGAGAATGAAAAGATGAGGGGAGCACGGTAGCTCGAGAAATTGACCTTGAAGTGAAGCGGGTGTATGCGCCCACTCCAATGATTCATGAGCCAATTTTCTCACTACATGCTGTCGCTGCACCGACAGTGCAAGATACTATGATGTCAGCACCTGTTGTTATTCCACCTGTGGCAATAATGAATGAAAATGAGAAACCTGTTATTCAGGATCCTATAGAACCTATTGCCACAAATGAGGAGGAGCAACAACAGCCTCAAACAGAAGATGTGCCAAATATGAAGGCCCCTAGAAGGTCTTAAAGAGTTAGAAAATCAGCTATTCATGCTGATTATGAAGTGTACAACACTGAGGAATTTCAAATAGAGGATGATCCCACCTCGTTTGAAGAAGCCATGAGTAGTGATCATTCATCAAAGTGGCTTGAGAGCATGGTGGATGAAATAAAATCAATGAATGTCAATAAAATTTAGGATTTGGATACAATTCCTAAAGGAGCCAAAACAGTAGGCTGTAAATGGGTCTACAAGACAAAACTTGACTGTCAAGGGAATATAGAGAGATATAAAGCGCAACTTATGGCAAAAGGCTTTATGTAAAGAGAATGGATTGATTACAACGAGACATTTTCTCTAATCTCATGTAAAGATTCCTTCAGAATCATAATGACATTAGTGGCACATTACGATTTAGAATTGCATCAGATGGATGTAAAGACGACATTTCTCAACGGAAACTTAGAGGAAAATGTTTACGTGGCACAACTGAAAGGTTTTGTCATGAAAGAAAAAGAACGAATGGGATGTCGCCTAAAAAAATTCATTTATGGATTAAAACAAGCTTCAAGATAGTGGTACTTGAAGTTTGATCAGACAATAAAAAATTTTAGGTTTTAAAGAGAATGGATTAAAACCTTCATTAGCATAATACGAGCAGGTTGTCATCTTAGGAGTTAGGACGTCCGAACAAGCTCGCAAAACAGGGCAATCTAGTATTCTGAACTCTTGTCTTTACTCCTGTCAAGAAGATTATGCATTCTTCTTGTAAGTACTCCTAATGAAAATACTTTACCTTTCAATAAAAAAAAAGAGTCTGTATACTGAATAACTGTGTGTTTCAGAGGGAGAGAGCGCACGAATCTTTTTTTTTTTGAACGGTTCTTCCTCCTCCTCCAGCGAACTGTTCTTCTTCCTCCTCCAGCTGCTCGCCGCCGCCGGACCTCGTCCTCGCCCCCGCCGTCGACCACCGCAAATCACAAATTAAAAATCACAGATCAAAGATCACAAAAAACAATTTTTTTCTATGGAAGGACAAATCACAGATGTAGAGGAGGAGGAGAGGCTTACTGGCGCCGTCAGGGAGGCACGCCGGCCATGGCGCCATCGGCGGCCGTCGGGGACCGACGCGACCGAGCTGAGGGAGGCGCCGTCGGGCGCGGGCGCCAGTCGCCGTCGCCGGTGGCCGCCGATGAGAGAGAGAGAGAGAGAGAGAGAGAGAGAGAGAGAGAGGAGAGGAGAACACGCGGACGGGAGGGAGGGGATGAGGACGGGAGCGCCGGCCGGCCCGAGTGTTTTAAGTGGCTTGTCCGACGTGTGGGCCCCACGCGTCATGGACAAAAAAAAATCCATATGTTTTTTTTGTGCTAAAACACATGGGTGTTGGATAGCATTTCTAAAAAAAAAAAGTTTGTCCATCTCTCTCTCAACAGGGATGGGACCAATATCCTGCATATATATTGCTATAGTAAAAAGTGGAAATTTGTCCAAAAAAAAAGAAGTAAAAAGTGGAAAAGAAGAGATGATAGAAGAAAAGTCTTCCGTACACGACGCCCCCTTGAAATCACGTTTTTCAGCAAAGAAAAGAAGGATGCTGATCCAATTGCCTACACTGCACTCGACCGCCGCCGCTGCTGTCGCTGTCATGTGTACGGGGGTGACTGTCCCTCTGCAAGATGCTCTCCCGAATCTGCAGGTGAACCTCCCCACCACCAGCCATTGCGTCTCCGTCCCTGGAGAAAGACGTCCTCGTCCTCGGTGGAAGAACCTCTCCATCCTTCCTCCTCTCCGTCATGCCATCGATGGTGCTCTTCGTTTTCTCACCACTGACCTGACGATCTGTACAGGTGTCTTCTCCTTCAAACTCGGCAGCGGGTGGCACGATGGCTTCTCGCTGCCCCTGTTCCCGCGTGTCTTGGCCGTCTTCCTCAGCGCCGCCGGGGACGACGACCTGGATGGTCACCACCACCTCCTCCTCGGGCGGCAGCGGGGGCAGGCGGCAGAGGGTGGCGGCGACGTCCGCACTGGCCCTGCAGAGCGGGCAGCTGGCGTTGCCCTGGAGCCAGGCGTCGACGCAGCCGAGGTGGAAGACGTGGAGGCAGGCGGGCAGCATCCTGACCTTGTCGCCCTCCTCGAACTCGCCGAGGCACACCGCGCACTCGCTCGCGGGAGCGGACGACTCGTCGGTGGCCGCCGCGGCATTGGCGGGCTTCTTCCTGTAGCTGAACGCCGGCAGCGCCCGGATGGCGGCGTCCTCGAGGCCGCGCGGCTCGGCGCCGGCGTCGGCGGCCGCGGTGCTGCCGGAGGTTGTGGTGCCGGTGCGTTGGGGGCGGAGTCCGCGGCGGGAGACGATGGGGCCGGCGACGTGGGAGGAGCCGCGGTGCCAGGTGAGGCAGCAGCGGATGACGAAGACGTAGTAGGCGAGGAGGAAGACGGAGGCAGCGAGGATGCCCAGCACCGTGAGCACGAGGATGGGGAAGCTGGTGATGGACGGCGCGTGGCCGCGCAAGGAGGAGGAGGAATAGGAGGAAAGAGAGAGGGAAGAAGATGGCAATGCCGCCGCCGGTGGCGAGGCGAAGAGCAGCGGGGTGATCTGCGGCATCGGGAAGATGGCGCTGCTGCGGCAGCCAGGCAGGGCAGCTAGCAGAGTGAACAGTGAAGCGGTGGAGAGGCCGTGAGGGGAGTTCCTCTGCTCTGCAGCTGAGAGCTGACTGTCACTGACCTGCTGCTGCCATATGTTAATGTAGCGTAGGGTCGTGGGAAGGTAGGCGGGAAGAAGGGGATGGTGAGGTTGGAAAAAAAACGCGCGGTGACAAGCATGGTGGTCTTCTAGAAGGACGCAGACGCAGGAGCAGAGTGCAATCGAATTCGATTCAAGGCGATGATCGGAGACGATGACGACCAAAGTGCGTGTGGTGTGCGTACTGGCGTGTCGTGGCGTCGCCCGTTCTGGCTTGCCTGCACTGCAGTAGCAGATGTATAGACTGCGACTGTAACGGCAATGGCGTTGGCGTTGGCGTTGGCGTTGGCGTTGGCGTGCGTGCTGGGTCACCTCACCTATGGACGGATCGGAGACGGAGGAGACAGAGACAGACAGCGACGCCGGTGCATGCGGTGTTCCCGGCGAGACTTCTGGTCCGGCTGCGGCCCTCACACGCTAGCTCTGCTCTCTCGACCACTGCGGCCTGCGGATGTTTGCGATTAACGTGTGTCGACGAAATATTTAGGGAATGTGTAGATTGTCGGTAGATAAATGCGTAAGTCATAAATAATATGGTGACGTAAGACAGACATGAGATTTTATCCAGGTTCGGCCGCCAAGAAGGTGTAATACCTACGTCCTGCGTCTGATTGTATTGCTGTATGTCAATGAGAGATATTTTTTTAGAGGGGGTCTCTGTCCGCCTTATATAGTTAGAGGATAGGGTTACAGATCTGGAAACTAATCCTAACCAGTTATAATTGTCATAGGTGGCTGGATAAGGATTCCTATTCTAACCGACCAGGATCTTGTTTAATCTCCAAATCTGCTTTAACTCCTTGCACGGGACTCCGAACAAGTTGGCCGGGTCGCGCGTCGTCTTCTAGTGGACCGAACCCCCTGATTCGGGCCGGCCCAAGCCTAGCTGTAAGGGTATAGGGGTTAATACCCCCACAGCTAGTCCCCGAGCACCATGTATTATGCTGCGACACGCCGTTCGATCTTCTTCGACTAATGCGATCCGTCCTCATGTCATCTCCAACTGATTAAAACATTGACCAATCAAATGCGCCAGCATTCTGTTCAGAACTGAGAGCAGTAGACCACGATTATAGCCGAAGATTCTGGCTGTCCGAAGAATGCATGGTGCTCTTAAAGAAAAAAGAAAAAGATTTCTTTTCCTTATCAAGTGTGCCCACTTGTATTTCTGATAAAAAATGTAAGTGACCCTTGGACTGTAGTAATCTTGGCAATCAGTCAAAGCGTAGGGGTCGATAAAATAAACACATTCACCATAAGACGAAGTGTGCCCACTTAGTCCCCGAGCCTGGTAGTGTATCTGGGGATGTGTATATGGGGGTATCTTAGTTTACTATTTTTATTGTGCGCTTATTTATCTCTTGTGGGGATGGGCTGCAATGAAATTGCCTGTAGGTATGCTAACCACGAATGCGTAGATTGAATGTAGCTGACGACTAGCTATATATCGAGAGAGTACGTGTTATGCCACCAACATAGAACGTGATTGCCACCTTAGGCTGGCAATTTCGTGAGGACGAATAGGACGAGCATGCATCATAATTGTGCTTGTGCATAAATATGCTTCCCTTCCTTTGTTCTAAGTACTAAGTAACTTGTGATCGATGTATTGCACTATCTTCCTTGTGTGGAGTTAAACAAGAATGCCTTGTTCCATGTTTCTTGAATAGGAAGTGCTTGAGAAAAGTGTGTGCTTAGCCTTGCTAGAAATAATTGTGGTTACATGCTTAACCTATATTGTCCTCTAGTTTAGCCAAGTGGTGGGTATGTATGCTTGTTATCTAATTAGTGCCATAGTTATCACCCCTTTTGTCCTCGGTAAGCATACGAGTGTTGAAGAGCGCTATCCTAGAACCACGTCCAAGTTTTGGTAATCACTTGGTGGACACAAGACGTATATGGAAATTTGGCAAGAAGTCCCCTGCTCAGTTGTCTTTGGCAATTAAGCTATGCTCTCTTGCGTTGTGTTTTGATTTTTGGATCACCTGCTTGTTGACTCCTAACCTTGTGACTACCTTTGTTTGCTATCCCTCCTTCGCATAGTGCTTGCTCCTATGCAACCCAATTTGTGCCATGTGAGATTTCTTGTAGGTTATATGTTCAGTAATGGTGCCACGATTAGCGATCTATGGTGCCACGACAAAACTGAGAGCCTCCTGTGGGTGCACACACAAGGCTGTGCTGCTCGGCACGCGTTGGTATCGAGGTTTCTAGTCATGATCCATTACAGAACTGCACCGATATGTTATTCTCACTTGAGCTCTTTCTTGGTTATCTCTCCTTATCATGTCAAGAGATATATATGTCGAACTAGATGCAATAGGACTCCCTTGTGAAGTCGTCCAACGGTTAACCTTTGAAGAGCAGGTCACTAATAGGAACCTAAACAGACTGCAAGAGGGTAGACAAGTGACTCTACTCGATGTGACTGTCCCTGTAATGATGTCGATCATCTAGTGAGCAACTTATGTCATTTTCATTGGATCAGAAAGGTGCACCACACTTAAGGTTGAATAAGTTATCAGTCAGATGATAAATGGACCAGGAGATTATGTGATGTAATAGGTCACCTGGTATATATGAGATTCCTGTCCAAGTTCTCAATCTTTAGGTGCATAAGGATGACGTAGACGAACCGACCTTCTTTGGTGTGACCCCTTTCTGCTGGCTTCAATGGCGACCATCGGTAGGCTTCGACCAAAATTTTTATTATCAAGAGTGAAGATTTGGAACATTTTTAAGTGTTGAGGGACAACTGATTTGTTACCAGTAGGAAAGTTAGTCTTCAGTTAGGTAACGACTATTTGGTAACTATGAAGGCCAGATCTCACAGAACAATGTTGATCAAGGAAATAGCAAACCTGGCCCCGCAATGCAAGTGCTACTTCTTCTCCAAATGTGCTATCAAGTCAATTCCATCTTTGACAATCACGTATATAGTACAAGACGTTGTATCGGCTAGGTAGGAGCTAGTGAAAGCACGTCCCTGATTTTAGTTAGCATCTTTATGCCCCAAGGTGCCAATTACACATGTGTCCGGACTCTATTGGATGAAGTGCCGAATGATATATAGGAATGGTTCCTTGTCAATGTAGAAATGCCCTACATGTGGAATAATATTTTGTGCCCTGTGAAAACAGCCACAAGTCCAATGCGTGTGCATCGTCAAGTTGGTATCTGGATCAACGACGGAAATTGTTACCTAAGAAGCATGGCAGGAAGACTATAGCCTCCATCCTTGGCTAGAGAAAAGCTGCTGCTACTATGAGAAAGATTAGAGAGTGCCAAACACACACCTCAACGTGTGGAGCGAAGAAAAGGGAGGACACGAAATCTGTCCAGATTTTGTGGCACTAAACCGGTTATCTTCAAGCCGGCGATTAGTGACTCAAACGAAGTTGAATTGATCCCAAACTTGGTGATCTCATTCTTTGCTTAGGACCCTTCAATGTCCTAAGTTGGTTTGAGTATTGGCTGAGTAAAACATCGGATTTGAGAGATACCTTGTCGGCTCGGTTGCTGCCATTTCAGAACATAATAGTTTTGGTAGAGGAATTATTTGGATGGTCAAACGGTGTCTGTTTGAGTTGATTTTTGGTGAGTAGTTAGAAGACCCATGGATCTACATGTCCACCAAAAATTTGTGCATATTGGAGCAGTAGTTTGTGAGATATGAATAGAAAATAAAAGGGTACAGAATCTACAATTTCGCTATGACTGCTATCATCCTTTGCATTAGACGGTTGTGTTTGTAATTCATGCCAAGAAATTACAACTTGTAGGTGTATCACTGTTAGACAATCCTCCATGCCCTAGAGAAGACTCCTTGCACCCATGTTTGTGCCGTACCTTTGTCCTCTCGTATCGATAATAGTTGAGCAGTCAAGATGTTCTACAAGTCAACTTGTGCCCTTGCAATTCGAAAGTAATTGGAAAGGTGTCAAACCGTGGATTTTCATATTGTGGTTTTTGAGATATTGATTAGCCTTAGAATGGAAGCCTCGACGACAAATATAGTAAGAAAGCTGGTTTTGCTACGATGCAAGTCAACCCAACTTGCTATGCAACTACACCACAAAGGCAAATTGTACTTAACCTGCTTGGTAGTAAACTAGTCCCTAGTTTTGTGATTACTTGCAACTTGTGTTGTCCTCCAAGCCTTGCTAACATCCTTCTGTGTCAATGGTTCTCCAATATTGACATGCCTTTGGTACCTTATATGTGTTTTTACCCAAGAGGTTGCATCAGATTCAACCTAGATCACTGTTGCAACTTGGATACGAAAGCTCCCTAAGGAATGATCATCAAGAACGTTGAGCCGACAGAGTCAGCTATTATGTTTACCACTCACTCGGCAGACTTAGACCCTACAATATTGTTATCTGAGAAAGAGCACTGCACATATGGAACCATTGCAACGAGTATCCTTCAGAAGATTATCATCTAGTGCAAAGTCCATATGGTCTGTGCTATATCCACTTGGGAAGTAGATGTTGCAAGTATTTAGTCTATGTTTGTATCGCTCTTCGTACATCGAGGACGAAGTACGTAGGACATTGCTATCTTGGATTCATCCCAAAGTAACAATACATCATGAAGGCCAACGAAGGAAATTCTTCAGACAAAACTTACTACAAAGGACAAGTATCAGAAAGTGTCTTGACCAAATTAGCCTCTCTTATGCTTGAAGCTAGGTAGCCTAAAGCTATGACTGATATTGGAAACTGGTAGCATGTTTCTCTTCCATAAAAGTCTTTCGTCCTGAATCTCGGGACACGATTCTTTTAAGGGGGAGGGCTATAACACCCTAGGTGTTTGCCACCAGTTAAGCAATGGGTTTGAGCTAAAACATGGTATATTAAGTGATGATGAAGATGTCAAGGTCAAACCTATAGAAACGAGCCCAACCTAAACTTGGATATTGCACCTTTGCTCGCCTATAGACCCCTTTTCAAGATATATACTTGGGTGGTGTTATTGGAATATCTTCATGTGTCTCACATCAATACCCATCTATATTGATCCATGGAAAAGTTTTGTGAAGTTTGGAATCAAGAAGTCACATGAAATGATGAGTTATGTCCTTGCTTGAATTATTTTATAAAGTGAATGGAATTCTCGATCGTCAACCAAATCTTGCAACCATGCCCAAATGACTCTCGATGAACTCTACAACAAAAGTCATGAAAGGTTCATGTTGAGCAAATGCCAAGAAAATGCTCCAATGGATCAAAAAGGCTAATTTAAGCTTCATCGTGATCCTACTTTGGTCAAAGTAGAACAGTAGGTTCTATACCATTTTTGAGGTTGGACCTTAAATGAAAGTTGTAGTACATATCATGTAGAACAAACTTTGTTTTTGGACCAAGAGCTAGATCAACTTGGAAATAAGTCAAACAGAGGCTCGAAGTTGGAACCTGCTGCTGATTTCAACACTTAGAAATATTCTAAGTCTGGAGTTTCGCTAAGCAACGACGTTGGCATTCCGCGTTCTCCGAAATTCGTTAAGCAACTTGAGTTGGTCCAAAAATAAAAGTTGAAGGTTATATTATGGAGAAGAGTATGCAAAAAGTTGCACTGAGTTTGACCGAGTTTTCACCTCCGAAAGTGAATTTCCGTGACCGTTATCAAGGCGCTGACACTGACAGTTTGTGGCCTAATTACCCACTGTTGAAGAGCTCTAATGACCTTGGTCTCTAAATGAAAAATGAAGAGCAGTTCACGGGCTTCAAACTTCGTTTTAGGCCCAAAGTCTAATTCGCACCCGAGACGGCCCAAATCGGCTTCCCACCATGTCCACTCCGTCGCCCGCCAGCTATTCGCGGAAATGCCCCAATGGATGCCGCGTGCCCCGTGCGTGGCGGCCATGCGCGAGCTGCGCCTCTGCTCTCCGCCGCGTGCCCTCGCCTCCCTACGGTCGCCTTGCTACTTCTCCATGCGCGCCAGAGCTGCGCCATGCTTTCCCCCACTCGCTTTGCCGCTTCCTTCCTCGCGCTGCTGCTCGCGCCCAGCGCCATGGCCACCATGGCCGAGCTCGGCCTCGCCGCGTCCCCGCTGCTTAGCCCTTCCTCTTTCCAAGCCAACAGTGCCGTCATGTTCCTCGCCTCACGCCGCCCCTCCCGCGCCCATTTTCCAGTCTCCGCGGCCGCCGTATCGCCGTCGCCACCGGAGGACCGCAGCCGCCGCCGCTGCATGCCACCGGCATGCATGGCCAGGGCACCATGGCCTGTCTCCCGGACATCCACGGCAGCCTTAGGGTGCGCGTGGACCCACTAATGCTCCCCCGCCCCTCAGCCGCCGACGACATGGCCTCCTCCGGCCGGAGCAGCGAGACCCCGGCGACCTCCCTGTGCAATCTACGTCGAGGACCTCGCGCGACAATTCGATGAAAGTCAAGGGCCTAGCTGCAATGTCATAGACTCATATGAATAGTGCCATAAGGACTGGTTTGTAATTATTTTGCAGGAACTTTGGAAATTCATAGTAAATTGTAGAAAATTCGTAAAATAGTAAATGAGGACTTTTTGGAATCCTTGTGAAATTGTCTATGCAGTGGATCTATAATATGGCATGTTTTAGTTTAAATATTTTGCGGTAAAAATAGATTTGTGCAGTAAGGTTGTAATGCTAGTTGAATTTGTTATTTTTCATAACTGTAGATCTAGGGCTCCAAATGAAGTGAAATTTTTGTGGCATGCTACTCATGTGATAGTTGATATGTGGTAAAAATTTCATGAGTATTGGGTGAAGTATGAGTGAGTTATTGGTTTATCTCGCTCTCACATGAATTCTTGCTTTAGCAACTTGTTCTTTTCATAGAGGTTGCTATACATATTCAAATGGAGTAAAATTTGTAAATTAGACTATTGAGAGTATATGTGAGCCACTATAATTTTTGTAGAAGTTATTGTGCACTTTTGGTATATGTTCATTAAGTCACCTTGTTATCTAAAATAAATTAAGAAATGCATTAAAAGAATTTATTTGGTCATGGACACTAGGTTTTCTGGTGTTCTTTAGTCATGTGTGAAATGTTGGTAAAGTTGGTTTTGCCCAATTATGTATTTGCAACATAAGTTAATAATTATTTTCTTGCCGATGTGGTTTATGGACACATCTGGGAACTTAGCAAAGTTCTTCATGATAATGTGCTTTGTTATGAAACTTGTTTGTACAAAAGTTGTAGATAATTCATGTATCTAGCTTCTATTAAAATTTTGTGTCATTTGGCCAAGTAGTTTAAGAGTTATAGCTGTTTAAAGTTGGGTTTCAGAAATGACTGCTTTCTGTCAATTGTAGACCAGTTTCTGTAAATAGATATATTTGACTTAGTTAACTTGAGAATCATGCTAAGATGATTAAAGATGAATTGTAGAAAATTTCATAAGCTTTCCATAATGTCTTCTTGCAAGTCATTTGGATTTGTGTAACTCCAGTTATAGCTAAATCTTGTAGCTGCTGTTTGCATATCCAGAAATTGGCAGATTCCAATTATAGTGTTTGCTTGTATATTGTTAAGTATGACGTATGCTTTGAATGATGACTGAGTTAGAGCACCTGAGATCTTGGGAAAACTTGTGCCATGCTTGATGTGCTTGCTCTCTATAGTTAGTGGTGCGATGTTAGTTAAATAGCTATTGGTGTCTATGTCTTGCATAATCTTATGTTTGTCTTGAATGCTTAGGTGATGCATCTTGTGTTACAATTCATCACATTCATACACACGCATCTTGCATCTCATCTAGGTGCGCTAGATGAACCACGTGAAGAACATGATGTTGGAGCCAAACCCGAAGACGATGTATGGAGGATCTATCCTGAAGATGGAAGGACTAAGCGAATGCTAGGACCCGAGACGTCACCAGGACGGTGCAAGCTAACTGAACTGACTTGTATCAGATCCCAGGCAAGCCCCGAAGCATTCTAAGTCTCCTACTTTATAAAAGCAATTCTTTCTATATACATGAGTTTATATATTATTGCATTAAGTTGTAGGAGTTGATTGAAACCGTTGATGCATTTATTATTATCCTTGCCTACCTTATTACCTTTTACCCGGTTAGGTCAGGATCGAATAACTACTTAGCCTTGCTTAGACCGGTAGCGATCGGTGATATCCGGTCACCTACATTTATAGGTGGTTACTGGAAGAATTTAGCTATGGAAAGAATGATATCCTGGAATTAACCATGTGTGATGGATAATTGGAGACCGAACGGAAAAGTTGGAGGCAACCAGACAGGGTTCTAGGGTGCTGTTAGTTTCCGTCTGTGTCGATTAAGGACCGACCATTATTGGGCCTTGAGTCATGTTGAACGCATGCCTTACATTTAGCTGGCCAGATAAAGTACCTTCCGACTGCGAAGCTGGGAGATTATTCGGGCCGAGTAGATTGCCCGCAGCGCACTGTGCCGGAGCAGGTGTGGTAGGACACGGGGGCAAGATGATAAGACCAAAGTGCAGTCGGTCGGCCCCCGGCTACATGTGGTTCCTGGCAAACTCGAGATTCCTGGATAGTTGACTCGGTGATCAATATCTCACTTTAGCGGGTGAGTGAGGTTTGTGTAAGGAATAAATCACCAGCTGGTTAGGAATCGATTCAAATCGCCATCGGTCCTGGATAGTGAGCACTTGACTCGAGTTACTGCATCGTAGTAATTATTAAGGAACAATGATGGTTATCTAGATGGTATGGGATATGCTAAATCTAAATTGGTAACTGGATGTTATTGGTTAATCAAGTGATTGCTATAGTACAGGTGCTTACCTAGATGGATAGATCATAATAAAGATGATGCAAAGTACTTAAAATGGTTTCTTCATGATAGCTTATGCTTTTCGCAAACAAGTCAGCTAGCCCACTAAAGAAAGCCTTGCATGATCTTTGGTGTCATTTGTTTTGGTTTCCGATGGGTAAGTCTAGCTGAGTATATTCGAGTACTCAGGGTTTATCCCACCTTGTTGCAGATGATGTTCTCGACCTGTTGATGATGGTGGCTAACCACCGGTGGGCTCGGTGATTCTATACTTACTTCTCATCTATATGCTTTTGTCGAATGATGTCACTATGGTAGCCATATATTTGGAACTTATATTAATGTAATCATTTGAAAGCTATGTTGTTTTCACTAATCAGTTTTGAAACCCAAACTTGTACTATTATTTGTTAACCCCTTTTGTAATATTATTTCCGCTGCAACTCGATGTATGTGATGTGTATTTGCTTAATCACGCGATATTGGTTGTGATGTTGATTTATCGAGGTCTTTCGGGACACTCGGCGGACTACCGGGTTTATATGAGTGAAAGTATGGGTGTGTCAACGTGTTAGCGGGGACAACTGTACTTGATCTTGTATAAATTGGGTGGTTCTGTCACAGTATTTGGAGCCTATTGATGCGTGTAGATAGACTTGAGAACACGGCAATTATCCATGGTATGGTTTGACTTGGGATGGAGCTGGCAGGGCCCTTTCAATGCTTTGGCGTAGTCTTCTTCGTACTTACAACGTCCGCCAGCTTTTTTGACGGTGTTGACCTCACCGTCGTCTTCCCGAGCACGCTTGCCCCTGTAATCGTCACGACGGTTACGCCACTGATTATGTTGGTCGTGGGAGTCGTTGCGTTGGTTGCGGCGGTCAAAATTATCATTCCAACCATGGTTGCCGTGGTAGTCGTCGCGGTGTGGGGGGTGGTCGGAGCGTGGAGCCCTTGCTGCTTCTTCGATAATTATCTTTTTAGCGTCGTCGGCGTCCGCATATTTTTTAGCGGTGGCCAGGAGCGCTGTGACTGATTTAGGTCTCTTACGGAGGAGCTTGTCCCTTAGGGCATCGTGGAAGCGGAGGCCAGTGATGAAAGCCTCGATTGCCTCATTGTCGGAGATTGATGGAACCTTGATGCGCATCTTCGAGAAACGCCGGACGTACTCGCGCAGTGGCTCATCTTTTCGATCTCAAATCTGCTGCAGATCGTATTTGTTGCCGGGTTGCTCGCAAGTAGCAATGAAGTTGTCGATGAAGGCTTGCTTGAGCTCTTGCCAAGAATCAAAGTAGTTCACCGGCAAGCTGACCAGCCATTGGTGACCTGCATGGCCAACAGCGATTGGGAAGTAGTTAGACATGACGTGCTTGTCAGCCATGGCTGATCTGCACGTAGTTTCGTAGAGTATGGCCCATAATTCGGGGTTCTCCTTATCGTCATACTTCTAAAGTTTTTTGAGCTTGAAGTTCTTGGGCCATATGACTTGGCAAAGGTGCGGAGTAAACTGCTTCAAACCCAGTGGGCCATGGGCAGTATCATATTCCATACGGCGATAGCTTTTGTGGGATGCACGATCGTTGGCTCTTTGGTTGATGCGATCGCGTAGATCACATCCTTCGAGGTAACGGCGAAGATTGTTATTGCCATCACAGCGATCCTCGGTTGCCATCCTGATTAACCCTATGATCGTGGTTATTGCGGCGATTATCATGGTTGTCTCAGCGGTTGTCGTCCCGAACGTCGCGACGGTTGTCCTCCCAACGGCGGTTGTCATCCCGACCACCATCATGGCCACCATTTCTGCCTTGATGGTTGTCTGACGGGTCATTGTTGCGCGAGCCACGTTGGTTGGGTGGCTGTGAGCGACTTGAGTACTAGCAGCTGTGGCTTGATTCGACTGAGACGGATGGAGCCCAGGCTTGATTTACAATCTCTGTGGTCTAGGCCATAGCAACTGTCGGTGTTTCGTACGAGCACCGGCAAGTAAATTTATAGTAATGTGCGTTAGGCTCGGATGGTGCGCTAAAGGACACAAGATTTATACTGGTTCAGACCGAATGACCCTATGTCTAGTTGTTGCTGCTCATGTTATTAGCACCGAGAACGGTCTGTAGTAAGGGTATAAACGATCGAGAGAGGGACTGGTCCCAAGTCTTTGATGGAAGGGTTGAAAGGAGGTCAAGAGCTTCGTAGCAACTTGATTGTGTGTATGTGTGTCTTCCTGTTTGGTTCAAAGTCCATCCCCTTTGATGGAGGAAGCGCATCCCCTTTTATAGAGGAAGGGGCTGGCTTTTACAAGGGCGAGGGTTTAGGATGTATACTCTACTTAGTCTTGTGGCTCATGTCTACCTGACTTCGTTCTTCATTCTGATGAGTACGAAGGAAGATAAGCGCCTATAATACTGTTGATGTCTTTGTAGAATGTCAGGTTGATTATAGAATGCTGCCCTACGTAGGGTGTGGGCTGTAGTACAGTGGTTTTGACTTATTGGCCTCTCCCAGCCTTGCTCCGTACGCCTTCTGGTTCCTGTGAGTCTTCGTTGGAGGGACAAGGGGTTGGGGTCCGGAGCGACGCCATGGTCAAGGCCTTCTTACTTGGTGGACCTGAGGGGTCAGGAAGCGGGGGCCGCTCCCTCAGGTCCATAGCATGGTGATGGAATGTCCGTTGTGCGTGGAGATAGAAAATCCTTTTCTGGAGCGTAGCGGTTGCCGTATATCTTCGTCGGGTTCCGTGTCCTAGGGCCGAAGGCAGTGCCTACAACTCTACAGAGCGAGGAGCACGCACCTGTACAACCTTTCGGGCTCTACAGTGCTCGGAAGGGTCTAAAGCACCTGTCCCGTCATCCCCTAGCAGTACTTTTCCTACCATGGCACAGGGTATGGTCCTTGGAGCCATGATTGACCCAAACGTCTTGTCCTGCCCTGTACCTATCATCTTGAGGGAACGGGGAGAAGTTGTCAGGTAAGATGAATCTGGTCTTCAGATATGGAGCAGGGTGAGGCTCGTTCTTTGCCGTCGGGCGAAACGGAGACCAATCCCTATCTCTAGGGCAAGATCATCCCTGCCCCTTCGGGGTCGAGCGAGGCGGAATCTATCCCTCAGCCCTCGAGCGAGACTGAGCCCACCCTAAAGGCGTCGGGCAAGACGGAGACTAGCCCTGAGCCCTCAGGCGAGGCAGAGCCACCTCAAAGGTGTCGGGCGAGACGGAGTCTAGCCCTGAGCCCTCGGGTGAGGCCAAGCCACCTCAAAGGCATCGGGCGAGACGAAGACTAACCCTGAGCCCTTGGGCGAGGCAGAGCCACCTCAAAGGTGTCGGGTGAGACAAAGACTAACCCTGAGCCCTCGGGCGAGGCAGAGCTATCTCAAAAAGGCGTCGGGCGAGGTGGAACCAAACCCCTGTCATTTGAACAAGGGATGAAACGGCGCTCTTGTGCGTCCAGAAGTTTTTAACGCTCGGTGGTTTTTTGGTTCCACCTTCTAGGGTACCCCGGTATTAGGTCCCCCGACAGTAGCCCCCGAGCCTCTAGGTGATTCGAGCAGAACCGCCTAGAGGGTGTTTTTTGATTTCATCGGAGTTACTTTGCCGAAGGGTGCGCGCGAGCGCACCTGATGGGTGTAGCCCCGAGCCCCCTGGGTGATTCGAGTAGAGTTGCCTGGGGGTTGTATCGGTCCCTTCGTGGGTAAGGCTGAAGGACTTAGTTTTTTGTCAACTAGATGTTTCTTCGAGAGGGTCGTGGCATCTCCGTTCACGGGGAAACTCATTCAGGGCTGACCTAAACTGGTGCTTGTGCCCTTGATTTTGGATCGCTCATGGACCCTCTTCCTTAGTTGGGCCGGCCGCCGAGCTTCTGGGCCCTAGGTGGGCCAAAGAGAAAAAAGGGGCCTTCGTGGCTTGGTCGTTTCCCAAGGTGGGTAGAGAGTCCGGATTCGCCTAGGGAAGGTGAATCGTGCACCGAGATTTTTGGGGTGAGAGGATAGGGACTACGGGCGGTGTCCCGCAACGTGACGCCGGTGGCACGCGTGTAGGCCCAGGAGATCGAGGCGGATGGTTGCCCTTCTCATGTCCGTTGCACCCCTATAAAACCATGGGGTTCACCCTCAAGGTTCCGTATTTCGCTCCCCTACCTTTGCGTTCTGAAACATCCACCGCCAATCGCTCCAGCCTCCTGCGCCCGTATCATCACCATCGACCAGCTTGCGCTTGTGTTGCAGCCGCCGTCAAGCTCGCGCCTGCCCTCCTCCCTCATTGCTTTAATGGAGTTGTGGGGCAGATCTAGCATCACCTCATGGCAATTGGAGGGCCTCGTCCACCGTGGCCTTCTCCGCCCACTGTCCGCCGTCCAGGAGTGGCTGCTACCTGGCGACAAGGGTGAGCCGGTGCCGCCTGAAGGGTATGTTGTCTCTTTCGCCATCTTTCATGAGCGGGGATTCATGGTGCCCACGCATAGATTCCTTCGGGGGCTGCTAGATTATTACAAGGTGAAGCTACAGCATCTAACTCCCAATGGGATTCAACACATGGCAGTGTTTGTTGCCCTGAGTGAGGGTTTCCTAGGGATCGATCCCCATTTTAATCTATGGCGATATTTCTTTAACATTAGTTTGTCGAAGAGGAAGATTGGGGGGAAAGATGTGAACACGCCGATGGGATGTGCCAGCATTCATCTGTGCCATACCCGGTCAAGGGGTTACCCATACATGCGTCTAGCAACATCCAACAAGGGATGGCACTCGCAGTGGTTTTATGTTAGGGATGATGCGAGTGCCACCCTTTCGAGGTACACTGGATGCCTTATTGTAGATGCTCCAGAGTCGTGGAGCTGGGGCATCCAGTCCAAAGACAAGAAACACCTCTCCGACCTTCTCTCCGCCCTCCAAGCCCTGAAGGATCAGGGTGTAAAGTACAGGGATTATCGGCGCCTATCATGCGAAGGTGCGCCACTGATGGCGCGCGTGCTTCCCCCTACATCGGATGATGCCTAGGATTCGTTCGAAGGGACGGTGCTCGTTGACGAGGCCTCCCTTACTTGGATGAGGTTAGTCTTCATGCTCTACTCCTACCCGAGACAGAATTTCGGCAGCACCTCTCCACTATTCTCTAGATACACGTCTTGCCAAAGAAGAGTGTGTATCCGGAGAACAACAGGGAGGTGATGCCGAAACTCTATCTCAGATCAGAACAGACCATGAAAACTAACCCATCTACGCATCCGCGGACTGTCCAAAAAACGTGGACAATCCAAAATAGATACGGTCGTAGATATGCAAAGATCTGCATACCTCCAACCGTATCTCTTTCGAACGGGAGACACCTAACTAGGTTACGCGATCTACGACCATGATACGGAAAGAGGGGTCATACCTAGGGTGGCGGTGGAGTCAGGCTAGCGGGGCCATGGCGGGTCGGTGTAGTGGCGAGGCGACACGGTGCAGGCAGACCCGCAGCGGCGAGGAAGACGATCGGGGTCGCCGAGATACTCTGGCTCTTCTCTGCAAAAAAAGAACAAAATACTATCTCAGTTCAAAATTTCGGCAGAACCTGCCCTACACGGTGAGGTATCCAAAACCTGCAAAAAAACATATGGCACGATGGCCAACAACCACATATACATATGCATTCAATTCAACATATCATTGTCAAGTCACATTCATCCACCACCACCACCGTCACCACCGCCACTCTACTCTTCTACTACTACAACCACCACCACCACCGCCACTCTACTCTTCTACTACTACAACCACCACCACCACCACCACCACCTATTACTACTACTACCACCACAACCACCTACTGTACTACTACTATCACCACCACAACCACCTACTACTACTACTCTACCGAACTCTACTTCTACTAAAACATACTACCACTGCTACTCTACTACTCACCTATGGCGTCGGAGGCTGGGAGGGCGTCGGGGCGTCGGGGTCGGCTGAGGCGCACCGGGGATGGGGAGAGGATGGCCGCGGCGGTTGGGGGCGCGCCGAGGACGGCCAGGGTCGTGTCAAGAGGGCCGGGGCGGCGCTGCCATGCACCGGGGCATGGGCCGCGGGGTTCGAGCGGCGGGCGCCGACGGGCCACAGTGTCCGGGGCAGCCGGCGGAGGCGCGCCGGTATGGGCGGGCCGGTGGGCGAAGGCGGTGGGGGCACGTCGGCAGGGACGCGCCGCCGTGCGCGGGAGGCGGAGCAGCGGGGGCGCGTCGACGGGGAGGGGGCGGGCGAGGACGCGTCGGTGGGCAGGACGGGCGAAGGCGGTGGGGGCACACCGGTGGGGGCGCGCCGCCGTTCGCAAGCAGGGCGTGTGCGGGGCGGCGCGGCGCGGGGCGGGACGGCGGCGCGCGCGTGTGCGTGTGTGGGAGGGAGGGAGGCGGGTTTGTCTAAGTGGATGGGCCGTTTGCCGAGTGCCCTGATCTGGCACTCGGCAAAGGAGGCTGGTTTGCCGAGTGCCAGATCGTGGCACTCGGCAAACTTGTTTTCCTTTTTTTTTGAAATCAAAACCCTAAATCGCACTGCATCGTTTTTTTTAAAAAAATATCACTTTGCCGAGTGTCGAGCGGAGAGGCACTTGGCAAACATTTTAAAAAAATTTTTGGCACGCTCTTTGTCGGGTGTCCCATGGAGATGTCCTGGTTTGTAAGCATCGTACGTGATAACGTGCACCAAACCTTCTCAATTTTTTTCATATCCTCCACATACGATATCATGACATCTCGACAAGTTTCATGATTTTCGGACTTCGTTTGCATTTTATAGAATTTAAAAATAATTTGTCCGCAAGTTCGTGGTCATGTTTCGTGAACAAGATGTTCGAAATTTCGGGTCCGTTCCTGAATACGGCCTCACACTACACTCAATACCATGGATATCATTTTTTGAATCATTAAATTCCATTATTCGATGCACGTGCAGTTCAAATTTGCATTTTCCGAAAAAAATCAATTAAATAAAATAAATTAACTAAATATAGCAAAAAGTCATAAAAATGTATCAAATTTTAACATGGAGTCTCATGTACTGTAGGAGGACTCGAGAAAAATTTTAGAGTTCAAAAGTGGAAAAAAATAGTTTATCGTTATTCTTTGCCGAGTGTCAGGGTCTGGCACTCGGAAAGAAGTGGTTTGCCGAGTGTCAGGACACTCGGCAAAGGTCCTTTTTCCACGCGGCGCTCGGCAAAATAGCTTTTTGCCGAGTGCCCGACTTTTAGCCCTCGGCAAAGAGAGTTGCACTCGGCAAATGATCTGTTTCCCGTAGTGCGAGGTCGCGACCCTCGTCCCATCTACGTCGCCGCCGCACGCCTTCGCTCTTCTCCGAGCAGCAGCCGGTGGCAGCCAGGCCAGGCCCGCACCCTGCTGGTCGCCGGCCGGTGTTCCTCCCAGCCTTGCCGCCGGACCTCCCAGCCGTCCGCCATCAGCTAGCAGACAAGCAGCAGAGCAAATTTCCGGCCAGCACCAGAGCAGCAATCTTCTCTTTCCCATCAGCAGGTACAGTAGCATGCACGTCGGCCAAGTAGCGTTCAGCAGCAGCCGGTAAGCAACATGTACATTCAGGCAACAGGCAAGCAACATATACAGTACAATCTAGCAAACGACGAAGGAACGAAAATAAAATTAAGATCTACACTCCTGTGCCCATAGCTTTCCACGCGGAGGCAGGCAGGGGCACCCTTTGCTAGGCCACACGCGCCAGCGGCCGGGCCTTCCCGTGCAGGGCGCGGCTGCGGCCGGCTATGGCTGCCGTTGCCGTTGGCCAGCGACGGCCATGGCCTGCAGGCGCGCGGCAACGAAACAGCAACAAACCCTAGCGACTAGGAAAGATGGGGAAGGGCCCATGTGCGCGATTCCTCTCCGCGTATTTTTACACACGGAGGAGGCCGGTTTGCCAAGTACGAAAAGATGGGGAAAGGATATGGAGAACTCTTGGAGATGAGTTTCTCTTTTTTTTCTCAAAAAACATAGATAGGAAAGGGACACGGGACACTCTTGGAGATGCTGTTACTTTTTTTACTATTCAGTGATTAAAATTTCAATTCCACAGCGGTAGCCGCAGCAGAGTGGGGAGTGTTATAGCTAGGATATTTTAAGCTATATAGCTGTAGGCTGTGGTGGCAGCTTAAGCCAAGCAACGGGGCTCCTTTTCTTCAACACAGCATTAACACGTTTGCTCCCTTCAAACCAGACACCCTGCCCTACCTGTCTACCCCTCCTCCGGGCTCCGGCGCTCCCCCTCTTCGCCTCGCCTCCCTCCCTCTCCTCCTATAAATCCATCTCTCCTCGAGTTGCACCGGTAGTCCACAAGCAGGGTGCAGCTTGCGCGTCCTACCATAGCTAGAACCAGTAGGATCGGAATCGGAGACGGCGATCTACTAGCTAGCTAGTTAACACTTCTTTTGCTAGCTGTTAATTTGCGCCAGTGACGACGACGATCGACATGGCCGGAGCTGCTGCTACTACTGCCAACGGAGGGGCCGCGGCTGCTGCTGCCGCGACGGGCGCGGGGTCTCCGTGCGGCGCGTGCAAGTTCCTGCGCCGGCGGTGCGTGCCGGAGTGCGTGTTCGCGCCCTACTTCAGCAGCGACCAGGGCGCCGCGCGCTTCGCCGCCATCCACAAGGTGTTCGGCGCCAGCAACGCCTCCAAGCTGCTGTCCCACCTCCCCGTCGCCGACCGCTGCGAGGCCGTCGTCACCATCACCTACGAGGCGCAGGCCAGGCTCCGCGACCCCGTCTACGGCTGCGTCGCCCAGATCTTCGCCCTCCAGCAGCAGGTGACCGATTGATCATCTATCGACGTCGTTCTTTATAGGCACCCAGATCAGATCATCATCAACTGGTTTCCTTGTCTTTAACTAATTATTAATCTGATCGAAAATATAATGCGCCATGGCTCATGGCTGCAGGTCGCCATCCTGCAAGCGCAGCTGATGCAGGCCAAGGCGCAGCTCGCGTGCGGCGTCCAGGGAGCCGCACACTCGCCGGCAAGCCACCACCACCAGTGGCCGGACAGCGCCAGCATCAGCGCCCTGCTCCGCCAGGACACGGCGTGCAGCGCCAGGAGACCCGGGTCCCTCGACGACTGCTTCATGCCGGAGCTCATGGCCGGGTTCAGGGACGACGTCGCCGCGGCCGCGCAGCATTGCGCCGGCAAGGTGGATGCCGGCGAGCTCCAGTACCTGGCCCAGGCCATGATGAGGAGCCCCAACTACTCCCTGTAGCTGTAGCTGCCTAGGATGATGAGACACCATGCGTTTTGGAGCTGCATGCCATGCCATCTCATCTCTCCACTCCGCTAATGCAAGTGCGAGATGAGCTAGAAATTCCTGCAAAAGGAAATTAACAACTTGTACTAGTGATGAAGTACTCTCTTTTTCCTTTCTTTTGTTACTACTATATATCATCAGTGTTCTGATCTTATATAATGGTGATGAGTAGTACTAGTATAAATCATATATAGTGGTTGGCAAGCATGCATCTTTTTTCCTTTTTCTTTTTTTGTTAATTGCTTCTAGCAAATGTCTGGCTAAATAAGAACTTACTGTTATTTGATATGAGTAGATAAATTCATCTTCTCATGCATGACATCTCATTGGCAGTTGGCACTGACTGTGACTGGCAATGTGGAAGTCTAGTCTTGCTATCTGGACATGATTGATTGATACAGTACAAGGCTTTTCCAACAACAAGACTGGTCAGCTGATGATGCAGTCAAACTGGACTATGAACTTCTGTGCCCCCGTATGTTTCTCTGGCCCTGAAAAACTGCATCTGGTGTAGTGTTGTGCTCCAAGTTTTGTGCAAACATTCATTCATGTCACCAAGAGTCCATGGGATTCTATTTTTCCACCCCTAGAATCCCCCTAGCTGATTGATGTACAAATGTGATGACAACAATAAGATACTAGCAAACACTGTCACAGGCTCACAGCTCACAGGTTTAGGCCCCGTTTGGTACCGCTCCGGGAGGCTTCGGCTCTTGCACTGTTCATGCACTGTAGCGTGTCAGAACCGGAGCCGGAGGAGCTAGAAATTCGAGCTTCATCGGCTCCCGTGAACAGTACCCGCGCTACAGTGAGAGAAAAAAAAGGTGGTGAGAGAAAACAGCTCTGGGCTACAGTGTAGCTACAGTGTTCCGTGTTCCGTGCCAGGTTGTCAGCCGGAGCCAGAGCTGTCTGGAGCCATACCAAACGGCCAGAGTGGAGAGTACTAGAAGCTTCAGTAGCAGTACCAAAAGCTGAAAGCAAGATTTTGACTTGGCACCAATATCTTGCTCTCTAGTAAAGATGGCAACGGGCCCGATACCCGATATCCGACAGGTATTTGATCGGACGGGGATGAGATTATATCTTTACCCACGGGTATCTAAATGGGTAAGAATCCATCCCCGACGGGTATAGCGGGTATGGGAACGCTCCCTGTTTACCCATTACCCGTTGGGGAACCCGACTATTTGAGCTGTCATGCGAGTATTAGGCCCAAAGAAGCTCAACATATGTATTTTTGCCTAAATCTGAACAATCATATATATAGTTTATGTGTTCTAGGAACCCTAGTTCAATTCTTCCTTACCATCTCCGCCAGCAGCACAAGCACGCCTGCCTCACGAGCGCTCGTGCCCCTCGCTTCCTCAGTTCGGTCTCTCTGCCACCTTTGCTCGTCCTCCTCGCAATCTCGCTCCTTCTCCTCGGCATCTCCGAGACTCCGATACTTATATCCGGGTGAAGAAGAAACGTCTCCGATTGCAAAGCTGCGACCCCAAGTGTCCTTGTTTATCGGGTATGCAATACCCGTCGGGTATCTGTTACCCGACCGATGCCCGACGGGTACGGGGATGGGCAAGAATCTATACCCGAGACAGTTAACGGGGACGGGGATAGGATGAATAATTCTTCGTAGTGGAGAAGGGAACGTTCCGACGATACCCGACGGTTACATCCAGGGGCGGAGCCAAGATGAGCACCTCGGGAGGCTAATCAATAGAGATTTAGAACAAATGTCGAAGATTAATGGTGAAATCACGTTTTTTTCTACCGTAAATACAAAGTAAAATCACTCTCACGGAGCTGCAGCCTCCCTAGCCCTCCTGGATCCGCCAATGGTTACATCCCGTTGCCATCCTTACTCTGTAGAGACCCTAAAACGACCTGTATGCATTCATAGGCTGCTGTTGCTGCTAATCCTATTTTCCGTGCCATGCAGAGTGACTGTCCCCTTGACAAAGGACAGGGTATGAACTCCTCTGCCGCAGCAACGTTTACTTTTGCGTCCTACAACTGCAACCACAACAGGAGAGAGGAGTGTGTTTTACAGTACTCCTACATATATAGTTGTTGACCTTTTAAACCTAAGCACGTACGCACATTGCACAGAAACAGAAACACGGTGAGGCTATATAGCTAGGCTACTGATCCCAATGACTGATTTCTTGGTAGAATTGACTGTGATTGGAGGATTGACCGACTCAGGGACTGTTTGGTTTCTATATAAACTCCTAAAATTCCTATCACATCAAATATTTGAACACATGCATAGAGTATTAAATATAGACTAATTACGAAACTAATTGCATAATTTGCGACTAATTTGCAAGACGAATCTTTTAAGCCTAATTAGCCCATGATTTGACAACGTGGTGCTACAGTAACCATACGCTAATGCCAGATTAATTAGCCTTAAAAAAACGTCTCGAAAATTAGCCTCCATCTATGCAATTGGTTTTGTAATTAATCTATATTTAATGCTCCTTATTAGTATCTAAATATTCGATGTGATATGAATTTTTATGAGCGACTAAAGAACCAAACACCCCCTTACTCCTACTGTGGTAGTAGTGTGTTCAGCAGTAAATTATTCCTGCCACTAGTTGTACAAGCTCGTTGTATTATTGCAGCAGAGAAAGAAAATGACTCTGCTGGCATACTCTAAAAACCTGATGAGCATGGGATGGGAGGGCTTGACTATCCAACGTTAACCACATTGTGGTAATTGAGATAGACATGCAAAATAATGCAGTGTTTCTTTATTTCAGACATCAGATAAGGACAACAATCAGTAGGTTTATTTGTAGGGTTAGTATCTTAGAACTCTAAAATTTTCATTCAGACATGCGTGTTCTTACTGAATCCATTACAAAAGGGAAGGCTAATGTGCTATTGATATCTACACAGCTACTAGCAGCAGGCTCTTGATGACCGACGCCGAAGAACAGCTAACTGTTCAGAATTCAGATGTTGTAAAGCTAGCTGCTGCCTGCAGTTTTTTTTTAAGAAACTGGAGGGGTTTGCACCCCTACAGCATTTATTGATAAAGAACAAGAACAGTACAAATACAAAGCAGCAAAGAGTACAAAGGAGAAGCAACCAAGCTACATACTACACAACAAGACGAATCAACCTGAACAAACAAATCTTGATCAATATGGAGTACTGTACTAATAATCTGCTTGAAGACGACGACGAATGTTATAGCTGATTTAACAACAAGGATAGGTCAGTGACTTTTGCGATCAATCCACCGTACCCTCTTGCTTTATCGATCCATGCAAAGCCGTAGATTTAACGCGTGATTAATGTGGCTTAGAATAACTAGATCTACACACATGGTTAGGTAGCCTAGCTAGGATGCTAATAGCCCGTCATTAGGTGGCCGGCCGTAACAGCATGTCAAGCTTAGCTTGTTCTTATCACTGTCTCAAGATCACAAGCTTGGTCAATTATGCAGACCACAGGGAAGATGACAAGCCATCAAATTTGTGTGTTCCACGTACTGTATTTGTTGATGTCCTCGAAAGATTACAGTTTATTGCTGCTAAAAAAATGCATGTCATGAGAAACAGCCCCTGAAGTTTAGATGGCTGTCTCATAAAGTCGGATGCAGGCTCATTTAGTTTTGTTTGCCTTGGCACTTTGTGTCTTGTACCAAGTTTTAGTATTAGCATGGGGTAGCAGAGGAGTATTTATTTGGATCCTTCAGGCAGGCGTTCATCAGCTGGCCTGGTCAAAGGGCTGCTGGCTGGTCATCAGTCAAACAAACAAATAAAGCTAAGCACGGAAAAACTAAAGGCAAGGGCTTATTATGGCACTTGATAGTGATTAGACCCCACTAATCAACCGACTTAATTTAGCACCGATCCCAAGGCGTAAAAGCACGTAATGGAAAGCAAGACTGGTGCTGTGTCTTTGTTTTGTGCATGCAGCTGCTTTGTGGAGGAGGAGCAAGAGAAGAATTGAAGGTGATCGAGGTCTTTGGCTCTTTGCAGCATGCATTAGCGCGCATTAGCTAGAGCTCGTAATGGAGGAGTCAAAATATGCACGAACTTTGGCCCTCCAAAAAGACCAAAACCAAGTGCGATCGATCACCATAATAACGCTTGTTCCGAACAGGATAAAGCTTGGAACAAAGCAAAGAGAGCAGAAGCTTATAGGCCGGGGGGATGCAGTGGCAGTGCACTATGGTACAGCAGTAGTATTATCAGGTGATGAGCAGGTGACTCGGGAATTGTGCTTGTGGTGCCTCCCCCATCATTTCAGTTGAAGAACTTTTTAATTTTGATTTGTGTCTCTTTCTCGAAATGAAGTTCTTGTTGGATGTGCGTTCACAAATGTTCCTCTCTAGTGTTTTTTCAATAAAAAATAAAAAGGGAAGTCAGAGCTGCTGATAACTTTATACTGTTTGCAATTCTATTGATGGTATCTTTATTTATTTTTTAGTGGAATTGTAGGAGGTGCTCCTTATTAGTACTTGATTGATGATGACGAAGGCTTGTGTAGTTTGTATATGTAGGCCGAAAAGCATGGGCCTGGGCCTAAATTACTACTGTAGCAGACACAGGAAAAGGAATTCTCGATCAGTTTGAGGCCCAACGATTTGCCAAGAAAAGTAGTTAGTCACTGCAGTGCAGGAAACTAAGTGTCACAAGAGCAAATATACGTACCTGAGGTTTTGAATCTCAGTTAGATGCCACTGCATAAATGTTTCTTATTTTGTAGTGCTGGGAGGGATATGAACTTGTGTCAGGTCAGTTTCAGTCTTTCTAAGAGCGAACCTTTCATAATTTTTGTGCTTGCTGTTTGGCTCCACTGCTTTTCATCTAATAGTGATTGGAGAAATTTGGACATATGCCAGCTTAGTTTCAGTCTAGGAGCTAACCTTGTCAATTCTTCTTGTGCTTCTAGTTGTGGTCCACTTCCAGTCATATCATAAGGAAAAACACTAAAAACAGAACCTTTTCGTTTTCAATCTAAAGGTGTCCATTTCTTTCATGGATCGAGATTTTAATATATAATAGGTAATTGTTGTTATTGCTATTTTTTGGTTAAAAAGCTGGTTAGTAGAATGAGATAATATGCCAAAAGAATTCGAATCTGCTTTGTGGTGTTAACGAACTGCTTCTGTGCTGCTCATATAGCTATTTTCGGTGAGCTTGGATCACATGGGTTCTGTGATTTAGTCCCTGGGCAATGTAAGAGACTGATTTGCATCCTGGTAATTCGGATTCTATGCCTCAAATGTGGCTTATGTGCTCTGCCTTTTGTATGTCCAGCAAATTGCTCATGAAAAAATACTGTAGTTTTTTTATGTTATATGCTTATTGTGTCAACTACTGCCATTTGTTTTTTCCATTCTGATGCTACTAGCTTTTTTTATAAGGATATGAACCTCTGAATAATTTTCCATTAAGTGGTCATGATCAATCACTGCCTGCGTATTTTCCTTTTGAGGTACACCCTTTGATTTCAGTAGCACTTCCAAGTGTTTCTTCCCAATCACCTCGGCACGCCTTTGCTTAAGATCAGTCCTTGGCTCTCTATGAACTTGAAAGCTCATAATTTCCTGACAGACTTTAGATACTTTTGTGACCTTTCAGTTGATACCAGAGAGGCTCCATTCAGTTGGGTTGGTGAGCGTCTGTATGGTTGTTCATGCCTTCTCATCACAGCAACTTTCCTTCCATGCTGTCTACCAACACATTCTGGTACAGTCAAGCGTCCATCGTTTCTGAAGGCCATAGCAACAACTGCTACTACTACATTTGGAGCAAAGTTTTCCCCTTTCGGATTGCTCCAACCACAACGCTGGTCCTTACTGGATATATTAAGGTTGGAGCGGTCTTTACTTACACGATTTCTGCGTGCATTCAGGTCCAGGATATATTTACAAGGTCTAACCTTCAGTTAATTATGTGATTATAGATGATAAAGCTCTGCATCCCTGTCTTTTATATAAAAATTTGGGATCATGTACAGGGTCCAGGTGAGACTTGAGAGAATCAAAGTGAGGACCTCCAGAGCCAAAGACATCTTGTGTGATGGTAAGCACATGGCGCCGACACATATTGACAAAGACAAAGCCTTTTTTCAATCAGAGAGCTGACTCTTCCCAAAATTTCCCTGCTCTTCTGTTTTGTAGATTCCGGGCCTTATTGGAGCACGGATGCGCACAGTACCTGCAGCATAATGTTAACCAAGTGGGTGGCTGAAAGGACATGCAGCTTCAAAATCATAAGCCAGAGAACAGAGACGCTTAACAGAAATTTTGACTGTTTGGCTGTTTGACAGAGACACAAGGGCGACCGGCGACACCCACCCCATCTGTTCAGATCAACACTGCAGCTGCCTCGTTACCTAGTGCTCAAAATACTGGATTTATTTGTTACTACCGCACTGAGCAGTAGTTTTCAGTTCAGTACTACTTTCACCGTAGTTTTCAGCGAACGAACAGTGTTTTTCTCTCAAAATGAATTATCGTAAATATCAGCATAAGCTAAATTTCAGCAAATGAGCAGGGCCGGCTCTTTAGGTCTGGTCTGATTGTAGTGTGACTGCACTATGATTTTTCAAAGTTACTGCCTTTTTTCACTTCCATTCGCTGCCTCACTGGGCTGTCACCAGGTTAATTCTCTGAAGTCTGAACACAGGTTTCCCTGCTGTCATCAGCTTGCTCTCTGCTTTTCACTGCTGTAATTCAGCAGACACCGAACCTTTTTGCCTGTGCCTGTCAGTTTTATTCTCTGTGCTTGTGCAGGAGATTGGCTACTGTTTACTGCAGCAGAAATTGTCAGTCTGCCACTGACAGTGTCTTTCTGCCTGTATCATTCCTTCCTTCTTCTCTCAAGAGAAGCGAAGCAGCAGACAGCAGTGGTAGACGAGACGAGAGGGACACGTTTTGTTTGGTGACATTTCCATCCCACCAACAGCAGCAGGCCTCGTTTAGATGCTGAAAAATTTTCAACCCGATAAATAGTACCACTTTCGTCTTATTTGATAAATATTGTCCAATCGTGGACCAACTAGGCTCAAAAGATTTATCTCGTGATTTCCAACTAAACTGTGTAATTAGTTATTTTTTTTACCTACATTTAATACTCTATGCAAACGGCTAAAATTAATGTGATAGAAAGAGAGTGAAAAAACTTTAAACAAGGCGCAGGTCGTCTTCTTTCTAGTGCTTGCTTGTGTTTGGTGGATCTGAATCGGACACCATTCTGATCTGCTCACCACCTCCTCCTCTCCTCTCTCCCTGCCGCGGTGCGGCTCCAGCTCCAAGCACGGGAGAGGGGGCCGCATCTCCAGTTCCCCATGGCCGCCGCCACCAAGGTTCTTGACAGGCTCAAGGTGGGGGCTTCACCTCCGGCGCCCGGCGGCGCGCTCCCGCTCACCTTCTTCGACGTGCCCTGGCTCTTCACGGGCCCCGTGGAGCGGGTCTTCTTCTACCCCTACGCGCACACGGCGGAGCACTTCGCCGCCCACCTCCTGCCGTCCCTCGTCTCCTCCCTTTCCGCCACGCTGCACGCGTTCTACCCGCTGCTCGGCCGCGTCCGGCCGTGCCCGGACGGCGGCGACGGCGGGTACGAGTTCTTCTGCTCCGCGGACGGCGGCGAGGCCGTCGAGCTCACCGTCGCCGAGAGCTCCGACAACTTCGACGAGCTCTCCGGCGGCGGCCCGAGGGACGTCGCCCGCTGTACGCGCTGGTGCCGCAGCTCCCACGGCCGGAGGCCGACGGGTCCTTCGCCCTCGCGGCGGCGCAGGTCACTGTGTTCCCCGCCCGCGGGGTCGCCGTCGGCGTCTCCATCCACCACGTGGCCTGCGACGACTCCAGCTACATGCACTTCGTCAAGACCTGGGCCGCCCGGTGCCGGGAGGCCATCAGCGGCACGGACGCGGTGCCGGTCCCGCCGCCGCCGCCTTTCTTGGACCGTGGTGTGGTCGCCGACCCCGAGGGCCTCGCCGCCAGGACGCTCGACGAAATGCGCCAGCTCCCGGCCAACGGCCCACCTCCGCCTCCGCCGGCGCCGACAGGCCCGCCGCCGAAGCTGGTCATCGCGTCGTTCGCGCTCACCCCGCGACCGCATCGACGACTGAAGCGGTGCGTGCCGCGATGGTCGCGGCGGGGCGCGGACGCTCACGGCTCGCGCGTCCCACTGCTCTGCGTTCACTGTCTGCCTCTGCTGGGCCTTCCTTTCGCTCGCGGGGCGGCGGCGTAGGGGGCCCGCGCGCGCACACCTGCTGTTCTCGGTGGAGTGCCGTCGCCGCCTGCGCCGCCAATCCCGCAGGAGTACCTGGGCAACTGCCTCCGGCCGTGCTTCGTAGAGGTGTGCGCGGCCGAGCTGCTTGGCGGCGACGGCGTGGCAGCAGCGGCCGCGGCGATCGGCGCGGCCGTCGCGGGGCTCGACGGCGGCGTGCTGGACGGCGCCGGCGGGTGGTTCCACAAGATCCTGTCTCTGGTCCCGGAGCGGCCGATGTCGTTGGGCGGGTCCCCGCGGTACGGCGTGTACGAGACCGACTTCGGGCTGGGCCGGCCGGCCAAGGTGGAGTTGGTGTCCATCGACAAGACGCCCGGCACGGTCTCCCTGGCCGAGGGCCGCGACGCCGACGCGCACGCCGCCGGGGTGGAGATCGGCGTCGTGCTGCCGGAGGCCGAGATGGCGCGCTTCAGCTCCTGCTTCGCCGACGCATTGGAGGAGCTCTGTGACTGAACTGAACTGAGCAGCATGGACGACGACGGCTGGTTATCAGCTCGAAACTACATTACATGAATTGGTGGTTAAAGGAGTAGTAAGTAAGGAAATACATAGAAAGAGAGATGATCCGAAGTGTATATTTGAGGGAGAGATGGATACATATATTTCATATTTTTGTGGAGTAAATTTCATATGCGAGAGTATTAAGAGTGTGATAAAAAGAAAGCGAATTTGTTGGATTGATTATGAGTAAAATAGCTGAATCCCTTTGCTATGCCAATGTGCAAGTGCTTCTTCTTTTTTGCGACAAGATCCGTAGGGTATATTTTTAAACGACTGTGTGAGTCTGCAAATATCTGTATCTTTGCTCTGAATATGATAGTGGCCGTGTGTTCTTGGGGAATTGGACCTTTTGATTAATTCAGATCCTGCTAAACGACTGCGTTTTCCCAGATGCCCTCGGGCATGTTTGGGACAGCGGTCGTGGACCGCGCGGTGCGGTATAGGAACCGTGAGGGTAGGGTTGAGCCGCAGTACAAGAAACTCGCGGTGCAGTTCATTTTTGCGATTATCGTGACCGCAGGCTGTTTTGCGTGATTATTGGATTCTTTTCGCCGCCGCCGCAAGATACGCAGTCCCAAACACGTCGTCTCGCTTCTTCACCGTGCAGTTCTTCGTTTCCTCCGCCGGTCGTCTTCCTCTCGTCCTCCAAGCCACATTCTCCCGCCAGCCCGGACGAGCGAGCGAGCGAGGCCGCCACGACCACGGCGCCACCTGTCGCGCAACAGGGAGAGAGAGAAGCAGAGTCACAGGCAGAGATGGAGATGGACGGAGCGCGTCCACTTCTGTGCAGGGGCGGAGAAGGGTGCTCGACCTTCGCAGCTTTTCTCGTGGAGATCCTGGCAGGCACGTACCCGCACGCCTCCATCGACGGCAGGGCCCCGCGACTCCACCAACGGAAGGGCCGGCCCCCAGATCTCGCCCACCTCCAAGGCTCGCTGCTGACCGATGGCGCACAGAAGGCTCCGGCGACCGGCGGTGCTTGGCCGTGCGGGGACCGCAGGGCAGGGGTGGGCTTGGACGGCCGCACAGGAAGTAGCGGGCTCGGCGGGCGGCGCGCGGGCGAGCTCCGCCCTGGCCACCGCGGGCGACGCGCGGGCGAGCTCCGCCGCGGCCACCGCGACCGGCGTGCGCGAGCTCTGCCCCGGCCACCCTTGACGCCATCTCTGTCCCCATCGTTGTCCCATGTTCCTTCAGAGGCGACGGTTTTGGTGATGATCTCAGCCCCGGCGTCGCAGCCGGTGGTGGCGGCCTGCGGCGTTTGCGCGCCCTGCCTCAGCTCGCGCTGCTCTTGCTGAGGAGAAGGTGTTGTAGTTGCTGACAGCTTGGCCCCACCCGCGTGGAGAGAGAAAAAGGCAGATGATAAGGTAATGGGAGAAGGACATTTTAGACGTTTTTATTGGGCAGGTATCAGTGCTGACAAACGATAAAAATCAAACAGACCGTAGACATAATGATTTGGGAGGTAAAAAAAAATGTCATAGCATTACAGTGTGTTTTAATTTTTTAATGCCTATGTAAAAAGCCTGTTTTTTAGCTTTGCATAGTTGCCTTTTGCTGGTGTGGCCACAGCCGTACATCCATTAGACCATGGGGCTGTTCCGATCCTTCTTGTCTGTTCGCTGGTTGGTTTCTGGGCTGGTTTGGGCTGGCTGGTGCTGATTTATTATGAAAGAAAAACACTGTTGGTTGGCTGGTTTGGACTGGCTGAAACCAACAAGCGAACAGGCTGAGACCTCTACGGCTGTTGGTGGAGTTGACTTTCTTTTCTTTTTTTCCTTTTCCTTTTTTTTTTTGCTGCGGACCTTCCTCAGACGATTAGGCCCTTTTTTGGAACGGGAACATTTTCATTTATGTTTCTGCGATTTTTTTCTTAAAAAATAATTTGATCCTGTAGGCTGTATGTACAATGGAGATGTCGAGTGTGGCAGGGCGTTTCAACACAACTTAGATTTGACTGAATAGTCAACAAAACTAGTATAGGGTTTTCTTTTTATTTGAGATGGAAACTTGGGCTCCCTACTAGATTGCGTCTTTGGTTCGAGGACAAAGAGTGACGAGACAAGTCTATTTCTTTTTTGAGAATTATTTCAATTCTCTGGGATAGGATGGTCCTATGTCCATGTTTGATTTGGGACGAGATCATTATCGTTATTTTTTTTTATAGCCGGAGACAAAACCAAGTCAATGGGTACACATGGCAGGCAACCTCTTGCTGCCTCACCATGCCATCCACCTCCCGCTCTGTCCCTTGAACCCGCGCTCCCCTAACCGAGCTCCGTCGGTGTCGTCCTCGTCCCCGCCCCCGCCACCGGCTTCCATCATCGACGCCCGACAGCTCCCCCCGCCTCGCCGCGCCACCCACCTCTCGCCATCACCCCTCCCCTAAACACAGGGTAGCTCGCCGACAAGCTCCATCGCGATGCCCTCATCGCCAACCCCGCCCAACTGGAAGGAGACCTGCCTGCCCCTGTCTCGCCCACTCCACCGCCATGTCACGAGCACCGCCCCCTAAAACCTGCTTCCAAGGCCGCCGTGTGCAGATCCCCAACCCCCAAACCCTAACGCCGATGATTGAATTGTCCATCACCGCCGGTAATGGGCTTTGGGCTGCGTGGTTGCGTGCTCAGCTCCGAGCGCGATGGGTCGCGAAAAGAGATGGCGAAACAAAAACAGGCCTAATTCTTCAGTTTTCGGTGGTCCATATGCCCTCGGTAGGTGGCACTTGTTTCTCAGTCAGCCCAGCCCAGTGTACGGCCCAGACAGTATCTACTTACTGCTAGGGGAGAAAGCCCAGCCCATCGCGCAAATTCCTCCTCTCTTCGCCCTCACCGTCGGCCGCTGTCGCCGCGAGCTAGCAATCGCTCCATCGCCCACCATGGTGCTATGCCGCGCCGCCGCCGTTCTCTCAAGACCCTTCTCGCCGCGGCCGCCGCCCTAATAAACCCTCTCCTCGCGCCCCGCGCCGACACTTCTCGCCGCGGCCGCCGCCTCCCATCCCCACCACCGCCGGGGCCGCCGCCGCCGCTGTCGCGGAGGCTGCGGAGGAGGCGTTCGAGGCGGCGAGGTCAACGAACGACATTCTCGCGGCCTTCTCTCCCGCCTCGAGGCCGCCGTTGCCGCCAACGACAAGCGCCTCGCCCTCGCCTGCCTCAAGCTCGGCCAGAACCTCGAGGTCATCCGGCTGCGCCGCGACGCGTCCCTCGTCCCTCGCGCTCGCGGCCTCCGATGCCTGGGCATCCTCGTATGCCAGCCCCAACGCCGCAACCCCCGCCCTCCCGCCTCCGCCTCAGACGCCGTCTCGCCTCGCCATGGCACTACACCTCGCGGGTTCCGCCTCCTTCGACCTCTCCCGCTTTCCACGACGCGCTCTCCTTCCTCTCCCGCGCGATACGCCTCCTCGCTCCGCTCCTCCCCGACGGAGGCGTCGCGTTCGGGGCTGGAGAGGAACCGGGAGGGTTCGAACGTGAGGCCCGTGGCGCACGTACCGTGCGGCTGCAGCTGGCCAACGTGAAGACGGCGCTGGGAGGCGGGAGGAGGCGCTCGCCGACAGTGCGCACCTGCCCTCGACCTTAAGGAGTCCCATTCTGCCGCCGGGCAGCCGGGAGCTGGGAGTCGCGTACCGGGACCTCGCGGAGGCGTACGCCACCCTGCTTGACTTCAAGCAGGCTCTTGCCGTTCTGCCAGAAGGCGCTTGATCTGCCGACGAGTCGACGCTCGGCAAGAACTCCGTGGAGGTTGCGCACGACAGGCGCCTGCTTGGAGTGATATACACTGGGTTGGAGCAGCATGGGCAGGCGCTGGAGCAGAATGAGATTTCGCAGAAGGTAATGAAGAGCTGGGGTGCGGCTGGCCCTGACCTCCTGCACGCTGAGATTGACGCAGCAAACATCAAGATCGCATTGGGCAAGTTCGATGAGGCTGTCAGTGTGTTGAAGAATGTCGCTAAAGGCAGGTGGACAAGGATAGTGAGATGCGAGCTTTAGTTTTCTATCAATGGCGAAGGCACTCGCTAACCAGGAGAAGGTTGGGGACACAAAGAGGTGTTAGTTGATCTCCACCAATAGGCCCAATGGCCTATTAGGCCCTTATCTTTGCTCCCTGATCGGGGAGCCCAACCCTAATATGGTTGGTGGGCCCCTATCGCACAGCACATATAAAAAAAAGGTGGAGATCATGGCTCGCACTACGATGTCCAATGGAGCAGCCGCCATCCCACCCACAGTAAACCTAAACCGATCTAAAGCGTGCTACTAGCAATGGGATGCCCTACCACCGTCGTCGCCTCTGCAGGGTCACCACGGTCGCCACTGGACTTCGCGGCATCGCCACCATGACGCCTACAACGCCGTGGTACCGGCGTCCTACGCTGCTGCGATGCTACTATCCAAGGGCGAGTAGAGAAACCCTAAAGGAGAGGTCTACCTGGATCTACGGTTACACACAGAGGTACTCACACAACGATCCTAACATTGGTACCAGAGCCAGGTTGCCACTGTGTAACCCTAACCCTAACCGGGTAAAAGCAAAGAGAAAGAGAGACCGGGATGGCGGACGTCACTGTCTACCAGTAACCACCGCCACCACGCGGGGGAAATGTGCCACACCCGCCGTCCTCACCGACGTGCGGCAAGAAAATAAGAGAAGAACATCCGTGTTCGGATCAGAGAAAAGAAAGGGGAAAGGATCTCAAGAACCTAACCCAC
Source organism: Miscanthus floridulus (assembly GCF_019320115.1). NCBI lineage: Eukaryota > Viridiplantae > Streptophyta > Magnoliopsida > Poales > Poaceae > Miscanthus > Miscanthus floridulus. The sequence goes on from NC_089586.1 coordinate 129,194,432, forward strand.
GTAAACAACTTAGGGAAAAAGAATAGGAAGGGTTGAAGAAAGGAGGAAAAGAAAAGGTTTCGGCCTTAAGATGAACAGAGCCGAACCCTAAATCCAAAAAGAAAAGAAATCAATTGAAAAGCAAAACCCTAACCTTAGAACGAATCTCCATCCCTAATCAGTTGAATCCGAGAAGAAAGAAAGGAAAACTAAAGAAAGAAGAAGAACAGGGGTCAAAACCGAACCCTAACCCTAGATGTTGATTCAGATGAACTCCAAAAAGAAAAGAAATCAAAGAAGAGAAAAACCAAATCGGTCGAATCAAAAGAAAGAAAAGGAATCAAAGAAACCCTAACCCTAACCCTAATCCCCACCTTCGGTTCGAAAAAGAGAAGATCAATCCAAATCAAAAAGAACTAGGGGAAGGAGAAAGGGAAGGGAGAAGAAACCTACCTCGCCGTGCGTCGGAATGGCCCTTCGCTGGCGCGGGAGAAGAAGGGCCGAGCCGGGGGCAGCTGCTCACCGGGCTCGGCCAAGGGGGCGCCGCGGCCAGTACCGCTCGACGGCGGCGTGCTCACCCATTGGGGAGCACGCGCACCGGCGAGGGGGCCAGCGATGGCGCCATGGCTGCCCTCTCTGCCTCCTCGCTCGCGGATGCTCGGTGGTTGCTGTCATCGCTGCGGCTGAGAAGAGAGAGCGAAGAGAGAAAAGGGTAGGGGGCAAATGAGCTAGGGTTCCGGGGCACCGGTCGCGGCGATGGTTTTGACCCCAAAACGAACGCTCGGCCGTCCGATTCGATCCGACGGTGGAGCATGACTGGACCATCGGTTGGCCCAGGCGGGCGCGCGTGGCAGCGCAACTTTGCCGGCCCAGGCCCAGGTTGCGACCTGGGTGCGGCCTGTGCGCGCACGGAGAGATGGGTCGGGCCACTGTACCAATTCTAGCCCAAGATCAAAGAACAATGAATTTTTGAATCTGTTTTTTTTTGTTTTTTCATTTTCCAGTAAAGTTTTTATTTCCTGAAAAATGAATAAATGACTCAAAAGAAAAATAGAAAAAGTAATTTTCCCTATGGGTAAAATTCAAGAAATTGAGTAAAAGTTTTCCGCTGCTAAAGAAGTTGTTTATTCTCTAGTTATTTTGAATCAATGTGATATTTAATTGGAGAAAAGAGAGTTTTTCCGCTGCTAAAGAAATAGTTGATTCTCCAGTTATTTTGAACCAATATGGTATTTAATTGGAGAAAAAGAGTTTTGACATAGATTATGATGTTGTTATTTTTTTACCAACGTTGTTAATAACAATATCATAATTTAATGATTTATGCATTAATTTTACTTTAGCCCAATGGTGATGTAGAATTAGTGTGTAAGAACATATGTAAATTTTAATGATTTATGCATTAATTCTATTTCTGTCCAACGGTGATGTAGAATTAGTGTGTAAGAATAGTTGTATATTTTGATTTTAACCAATGTTGGAATCAAACATGCAAATGGTGTTATTTTTATGCTAAGAAAAGTTTTGACCTGATTGTCATCTTGTCTAAGGTGGACTGGGTAGTCACCTCACCGTGTTCCATTGATCATGTGGCACCGGTGAGGGAGACAAACGAGAATGATGCCATTTGGGCAACTAAAGAAAGGGATTTTGAATCTCAAAAAATGTCCTATGACTATGAGCATAGAAAGTGGGTCACTGCCAACATGAAATGTTTGGCTGTGATAAAAGAACACGATTGAGCCTACAATTGTGGGCTCAATCCTAGACTGTGACACAGTCCCGAATACCTTGATAGAATAAAGAGTCAATTCACTGGCTCTTCAAAGACAATGCTACCCAGCTGATAAAGCAGCTGGTGACAGAGAGTCACTCTGGAAATGGTGGCATAAGAGAGCTCACGATGCGTCGTTGAAATTATAGCACTATCGTTTAGGACATATTTCGAGGGGGAGAATAGAAAGACTTGTTAAGAATGATATTCTTCCTCCATTAGAGCTCTCAGATTTAGAACAATGCAGAGAGTGCATAAAAGAAAAGTATGTAGAGAATTAAGAAAGATGACAAATGAAGCATAGGAATTTTATAGATTATTCACACAGACATCTGTGGTCAGTTTTCTATAAAGAGTGTGGATGGTAATGATTCATTCGTAACATTTACAGATGATTACTCCCGTTATGTCTATATTTATGGGGGTATGGCCCCCAAGACATGGGCTGCGCCTCCAGGGGTGGCCCGGCCCACAAGGTTAAGATGTGCACGGCGCTACTCGGCGTGCACCGCAAGACATTATATAGTACCAAATAGGCTACTTTACTTATAACCCTACCTCCTCTAGAGTATATAAGGAGAGGTAGTGGTCCCCTAGCGGATAGGATCTATCGGATCTCATTGACATACAACAATACAATCAGACGCAGGACGTAGGTATTACGTCTTCACGGTGGCCGAACCTAGATAAAACCTCATGTCTATCTTGCATTACCATCTCGTTCGTAGCTTGCGCACCTGTCTACCAATAATCTACTACCTTGGGCATACCCCTAGGTAGACTGCCGACCATATTTCATCGATAGTGGCGCGTCAGGTAGGCGGTGTGCGTACTGCTTCCCAGATGAACAAGATGGTCATCATCCCTGGTTCCATGGCTACGCCGAACGGCCTCATATTCACCATCGGCCAGATCACCTGGACTCCTAGTTCCGACAACTTCATCACCATGACCACGAAGGAGGCACAAATCCAATCTACGTCGACCACTGCTTCACCAGCATCAGCTACGGCTTCAACCATATTGGATCTAGCTCCGGCCACACCAGCATCGCCTTCAGCCACGCCGATAACCCGTCGTTCGCTTCCTCGCTACAAAGGGAGGTAGACCGACAACACCGACCTGCTCGACTCCATCGATCAGGTCGGCACCAAGCTTGCTGAAACCCTAGCTCTGGTAGATTCGATTCAAAATCAACCTACTGAGCAGGTAACCACTACCCATAATAGATCTACCCGACCAGCTCGGGTCAGTCGTCCTGCACTACTTGGTACGAATCTCGTGGTCACGTCTACTCCTGAAGGGCACTCCTTCGTCGCCGACCAACCCCCACAACGGGTCTCTGGCTCTCCGAGTGCGAAGCCTTGATGGAGAATTACCAGGCTCAGCCCTACGGCCTGTGAAACACTGCTTCCAACTATGCGTACAATATACAACGCTACTCGGATCTGTGTTTTTACACCAGATGCTCCGTCCAAAGCTAAGTCATGTTTTAATATTTTCTTAAATATTCTCTAATCTTCGTATATCGCCATGATGTTTCTCCGAACTGTTTTCTCCATATTTGCTCTCCAAACAATTTTTCGAACCCTCCCCTCGAATAGTCACATTGATGCTCGGACGCCTCCAGAGACGGTCCTGTCTTGGCTCCTCCCTACACGTGCACGAGCGTCTGCCCTTTGCGTTATGGGTGGTCGGCAGTGGCTCCTTGGTGACGCATGTTCCTCCTACACGTGCACAGGGCTCCGTGCTCGACGTTATGGACTATGGGCTAGCTAGGGCTGCAGACTCAGCTACACACTAACTGTTCGGGTGTTTTATATTAAACATAAATATATTTTCACGCTAACTGATCGCCGAATTGCATACGTCGTTTCATCACCATTGCTGATTTTTCTTCAAAGTTTCTTTATTTGTACATCATGTACTACCCGTTCTACATATTTATATTGTAGGATCGTCGTCCAGGTGATCGGACCACCTGGTGCTCAGGTTTCTCCACTGATCAACTGGTCGGACCGCTTGGTTCATGGAATTCATCGCCGACCAGTTGATCGGACTATTCACCGGTCGCTTCTACTCAATGTTCACTTCACCGCCGACCAGTCGACCAGAATGTTCGTCACTCGTGCTTCATCGCCAGTTACGTTGGTTACTCCTCGGCCCTCGAATTCTTTGTGTTCGAGGACTAAGTGGGCACTTCACCGCACGGACGTCGTCAGCTACGTCAGTGCTCAGACAACGCCACCTACGTCGGGGACTTCTCGCTCCTTGGTGCTCGGTCATCGCCAGCAACATCGGGGACTCCTCGCTCCTCAGTGCTTGGACATCATCGCCTATGTTGGGGACTCCTCGCTCCCGGTGCTCGGTCATCGCCAGCGACGCCAGGGACTACTCGCTCCTTGGTGCTCAAACATCGCCAGCGACGCCGGGGACTCCTCGCTCCTCGGTGCTCGGTCATCGCCAGCGACGTCGGGAACTCCTCGCTCCTCGGTGCTCACACCTCGCCAGCTTCGTTGGGGATTCCTCGGTGCTTAGTCATCGCCAGCGATGTTAGGAACTCCTCGCTCCTCAGTGCTCGGACATCGTCGCCTATGCCGGGGATTCCTCGCTTCTCGGTGCTCGGTCATCGCCAGCGACACCGGGGACTACTCGCTCCTCGGTGCTCAGACATTGCCAGCGACGTCGGGGACTCCTCGCTCCTCGGTGCTCGCACCTCGTCGTCTTTGTTAGGGATTCCTCGGTGCTCGGTCATCGCCAACAACGTCGGGGACTCCTCGCTCCTCAGTGCTCAGACATCGCCGCCTACGCCGAGGACTCCTCGCTCCTCGATGCTCGATCATCGCTAGCAACGCCGGGGACTACTCGCTCCTCGGTGCTCGAACATCGCCAGTGATGCCGGGGACTCCTCGCTCCTCGGTGCTCAGTCATCGCCAGCGACGCGGGGACTCCTCGCTCCTCAGTGCTCATACCTCACCAGCTTCGTTGGGGATTCCTCGATGCTCGGTCATCGCCAGCGACGCCAGGGACTCCTAGCTCATCGGTGCTCAGTCATCGCTAGTGATGTCGGGGATCCTCGGTGCTCGGACATCGCCACACGGACGTCGTCAGCTATGTCGGTGCTCAGACCTCGCCGCCTACGCCGAGAACTCCTCGGTGCTCAGACATTGCCACCTATGTCGGGGACTCCTCGGTGCTCGGACATCGCTGCCTACGGGGGACTCCTCGGTGCTCGGACATCGCCGCCTACACCGGGCACTCCTCGGTGCTCGGTCATCGCTAGCGACACCGGGGACTCCTCGGTGCTCGGTCATCGCCAGCGACACCGGGGACTCCTCGCTCCTCGCTCCTCGGTGCTTGGATATCATCGCTTATGCCGGGGACTCCTTGGTGCTCGGACATCGTCGCCTACGCCTAGGACTCCTCGGTGCTCGGTCATCGCCAGCGACGTCGGGGACTCCTCGCTCCTCGGTGCTCGGTCATCGCCAGCGACACCGGGGACTCCTCGTTCCTTGGTGCTCGGACATCGCCATCAACGCTGGGGACTCCTCGCTCCTCGGTGCTTGGATCTTGTTATGTCTCATCGGTTGTACTATCAAGCTGCTCCATGCTATTTGGATCAGGGTGCTGATCTTGGGCAGCACGTCTAGGGTCTTGATACACACATGTCGGACAACATCGATAAGCTTTCAGAACATCTTTTTCTTTGACCCTGCTATAAGATTCATTCTTCATCTTCTAGCAGGTTCGAGGACTAAGTGGGTATACTTCACCTTGCGGTGAATGTGCTTGTTCTCATCTCGAGGCTATGCCTGAGGACTGGTTTGCCTGCTCGGCTGGCCTCTACTTTCTGACCCTGGCACCATGTGACTACGTCACCTACTGTTCAGGCTCGAGGACTAGCTGTGGGGGTATGGCCCCCAAGACATGGGCTGCACCCCTAGGGGTGGCCCGGCCCACAAGGTTAAGACATGCACGGCGCTGCTCAGCGTGCACCGTAAGATATTGTATAGTACCAAATAGGCTACTTTACTTGTAACCCTACCCTCCTCCAGAGTATATAAGAGAGGTAGGGGTCCCCTAGCGGATAGGATCTATCGGATCTCATTGACATACAACAATACAATCAGACGCAGGACGTAGGTATTACGCCTTCACGGCGGCCGAACCTGGATAAAACCTCGTGTCTGTTGCGTCACCATCTCGTTCGTAGCTTACGCACCTGTCTACCGATAATCTACTACCTTGGGCATACTCCTAGTAAACTGTCAACCATATTTCATCGATAATATTTATCCAATCAAAGAAAGAACAGAAGCATTGGATAAATGTAGATATTTAAGGCAAAAGTTAAAATCCAAAGCAATTTAAAGATAAAAATAGCAGGTCTAACCGTGGGGGAGTACTATGGTCGGCATACCCCATATGATCAAGTTCCTGGACCTTATGCAAGGTTCTTACAGGAGAATGGCAAAGTAGCCCCAGTATTCTAGACCGGGTGAAACCTCAGCAGAATGGAGTAGCTGAAAGACGTAATCGTAAAATAAATGGATATGATGCGCAATATGATAAGTTACTCCACCTTACAGTTAAGCCTGTGGAATGGAGGCGTTTAAAAAACCACCATTCATATTCTCAATAGAGGATCAAGAAAGTCAGTGCCCAAAACACCGTATGAGTTGTGGATAGAAAGAGTACCCTCACTAAACCACTTGCGTGTGTGTGGGGGAGCCCTACTGAGGCTAAAGTATTTAACCCAATATTGGGAAGCTAGATCCTAAAATAGTAAGTTGCCATTTCATTGGCTACCCCAGAAAAGTCAAAGGCTTTCGTTTTTACTGTCCAGAGGAGACATACAAAGTTTGTGAAATAAGACACCCTGTTTTCTAGAGAATGAAAAGATGAGGGGAGCACGGTAGCTCGAGAAATTGGACCTTGAAGTGAAGCGGGTGTATGCGCCCACTCCAATGATTCATGAGCCAATTTTCTCACTACATGCTGTCGCTTTGCACCGACAGTGCAAGATACTATGATGTCAGCACCTGTGTTATTCCACCTGTGCAATAATGAATGAAATGAGAAACCTGTTATTCAGGATCCTATAGAACCTATTGCCACAAATGAGGAGGAGCAACAACAACAGCCTCAAACAGAAGATGTGCCAAATATGAAGGCCCCTAGAAGGTCTTAAAGAGTTAGAAAATCAGCTATTCATGCTGATTATGAAGTGTACAACACTGAGGAATTTCAAATAGAGGATGATCCCACCTCGTTTGAAGAAGCCATGGAGTAGTGATCATTCATCAAAGTGGCTATGAGAGCATGGTGGATGAAATAAAATCAATGAATGTCAATAAAATTTAGGATTTGGATACATTCCTAAAGGAGCCAAACAGTAGGATTAAATGGGTCTACAAGACCAAAACTTGACTGTCAAGGGAATATAGAGAGATATAAAGCGCAAACTTATGGCAAAAGGCTTTATGTAAAGAGAATGGATTGATTACAACGAGACATTTTCTCTAATCTCAGTGTAAAGATTCCTTCAGAAGCATAATGACATTAGTGGCACATTACGATTTAGAATTGCATCAGATGGATGTAAAGACGACATTTTCTCAACGGAAACTTAGAGGAAAATGTTTACGTGGCACAACTGAAAGGTTTTGTCATGAAAGAAAAGAACGAATGGGATGTCGCCTAAAAAATTCATTTATGGATTAAAACAAGCTTCAAGATAGTGGTACTTGAAGTTTGATCAGACAATAAAAAATTTTAGGTTTTAAAGAGAATGGATTAAAACCTTCATTAGCATAATACGAGCAGGTTGTCATCTTAGGAGTTAGGACGTCCGAACAAGCTCGCAAAACAGGGCAATCTAGTATTCTGAACTCTTGTCTTTACTCCTGTCAAGAAGATTATGCATTCTTCTTGTAAGTATCCTAATGAAAATACTTTACCTTTCAATAAAAAAAAAGAGTCTGTATACTGAATAACTGTGTGTTTCAGAGGGAGAGAGCGCACGAATCTTTTTTTTTTTGAACGGTTCTTCCTCCTCCTCCAGCGAACTGTTCTTCTTCCTCCTCCAGCTGCTCGCCGCCGCCGGACCTCGTCCTCGCCCCCGCCGTCGACCACCGCAAATCACAAATTAAAAATCACAGATCAAAGATCACAAAAAACAATTTTTTTCTATGGAAGGACAAATCACAGATGTAGAGGAGGAGGAGAGGCTTACTGGCGCCGTCAGGGAGGCACGCCGGCCATGGCGCCATCGGCGGCCGTCGGGGACCGACGCGACCGAGCTGAGGGAGGCGCCGTCGGGCGCGGGGCCAGTCGCCGTCGCCGGTGGCCGCCGATGAGAGAGAGAGAGAGAGAGAGAGAGAGAGAGAGAGAGAGAGAGAGAGAGAGAGAGAGAGAGAGAGAGAGGAGAGGAGAACAGCGGACGGGAGGGAGGGGATGAGGACGGGAGCGCCGGCCGGCCCGAGTGTTTAAGTGGCTTGTCCGACTGTGGGCCCCACGCGTCATGGACAAAAAAAAAATCCATATGTTTTTTTTTTGTGCTAAAACACATGGGTGTTGGATAGCATTTCTAAAAAAAAAAAGTTTGTCCATCTCTCTCTCAACAGGGATGGGACCAATATCCTGCATATATATTGCTATAGTAAAAAGTGGAAATTTGTCCAAAAAAAAGAAGTAAAAAGTGGAAAAGAAGAGATGATAGAAGAAAAGTCTTCCGTACACGACGCCCCCTTGAAATCACGTTTTTCAGCAAAGAAAAGAAGGATGCTGATCCAATTGCCTACACTGCACTCGACCGCCGCCGCTGCTGTCGCTGTCATGTGTACGGGGGTGACTGTCCCTCTGCAAGATGCTCTCCCGAATCTGCAGGTGAACCTCCCCACCACCAGCCATTGCGTCTCCGTCCCTGGAGAAAGACGTCCTCGTCCTCGGTGGAAGAACCTCTCCATCCTTCCTCCTCTCCGTCATGCCATCGATGGTGCTCTTCGTTTTCTCACCACTGACCTGACGATCTGTACAGGTGTCTTCTCCTTCAAACTCGGCAGCGGGTGGCACGATGGCTTCTCGCTGCCCCTGTTCCCGCGTGTCTTGGCCGTCTTCCTCGGCGCCGGGGACGACGACCTGGATGGCCACCACCACCTCCTCCTCGGGCGGCAGCGGGGGCAGGCGGCAGAGGGTGGCGGCGACGTCCGCACTGGCCCTGCAGAGCGGGCAGCTGGCGTTGCCCTGGAGCCAGGCGTCGACGCAGCCGAGGTGGAAGACGTGGAGGCAGGCGGGCAGCATCCTGACCCTGTCGCCCTCCTCGAACTCGCCAAGGCACACCGCGCACTCGCTCGCCGGGGCGGACGACTCATCGGCGGCCGCCGCGGTCTTGGCGGGCTTCTTCCTGTAGCTGAACGCCGGCAGCGCCCGGATGGCGGCATCCTCGAGACCCGCGTGGCTCGGCGTCGGCGGGCGCGGTGCTGCCGGAGGTTGTGGTGCCGGTGCGTTGGGGGCGGAGTCCGCGGCGGGAGACGATGAGGCCGGCGACGTCGGAGGAGCCGCGGTGCCAGGTGAGGCAGCAGCGGATGACGAAGACGTAGTAGGCGAGGAGGAAGACGGAGGCAGCGAGGATGCCCAGCACCGTGAGCACGAGGATGGGGAAGCTGGTGATGGACGGCGCGTGGCCGCGCAAGGAGGAGGAGGAATAGGAGGAAAGAGAGAGGGAAGAAGATGGCAATTGCCGCCGCCGGTGGCGAGGCGAAGAGCAGCGGGGTGATCTGCGGCATCGGGAAGATGGCCGCTGCTGCGGCAGCCAGGCAGGGCAGCTAGCAGAGTGAACAGTGAAGCGGTGGAGAGCCGTGGGGGGAGTTCCTCTGCTCTGCAGCTGAGAGCTGACTGTCACGACCTGCTGCTGCCATATGTTAATGTAGCGTAGGTCGTGGGAAGGTAGGCGGGAAGAAGGGGATGGTGAGGTTGGAAAAAAAAAACGCGCGGTGACAAGCATGGTGGTCTTCTAGAAGGACGCAGAACGCAGGAGCAGAGTGCAATCGAATTCGATTCAAGGCCGATGATCGGAGACGATGACGACCAAAGTGCGTGTGGTGTGCGTACTGGCGTGTCGTGGCGTCGCCCGTTCTGGCTTGCCTGCACTGCAGTAGCAGATGTATAGACTGCGACTGTAACGGCAATGGCGTTGGCGTTGGCGTTGGCGTTGGCGTTGGCGTGCGTGCTGGGTCACCTCACCTATGGACGGATCGGAGACGGAGGAGACAGAGACAGACAGCGACGCCGGTGCATGCGGTGTTCCCGGCGAGACTTCTGGTCCGGCTGCGGCCCTCACACGCTAGCTCTGCTCTCTCGACCACTGCGGCCTGCGGATGTTTGCGATTAACGTGTGTCGACGAAATATTTAGGGAATGTGTAGATTGTCGGTAGATAAATGCCGTTAAGTCATAAATAATATGGTGACGTAAGACAGACATGAGATTTTATCCAGGTTCGGCCGCCAAGAAGGTGTAATACCTACGTCCTGCGTCTGATTGTATTGCTTGTATGTCAATGAGAGATATTTTTTTAGAGGGGGTCCTCTGTCCGCCTTATATAGTTAGAGGATAGGGTTACAGATCTGGAAACTAATCCTAACCAGTTATAATTGTCATAGGTGGCTGGATAAGGATTCCTATTCCTAACCGACCAGGATCTTGTTTAATCTCCAAATCTGCTTTAACTCCTTGCACGGGACTCCGAACAAGTTGGCCGGGTCGCGCGTCGTCTTCTAGTGGACCGAACCCCCTGATTCGGGCCGGCCCAAGCCTAGCTGTAAGGGTATAGGGGTTAATACCCCCCACAGCTAGTCCCCCGAGCACCATGTATTATGCTGCGACACGCCGTTCGATCTTCTTCGACTAATGCGATCCGTCCTCATGTCATCTCCAACTGATTAAAACATTGACCAATCAAATGCGCCAGCATTCTGTTCAGAACTGAGAGCAGTAGACCACGATTATAGCCGAAGATTCTGCTGTCCGAAGAATGCATGGTGCTCTTAAAGAAAAAAGAAAAAGATTTCTTTTCCTTATCAAGTGTGCCCACTTGTATTTCTGATAAAAAATGTAAGTGACCCTTGGACTGTAGTAATCTTGGCAATCAGTCAAAGCGTAGGGGTCGATAAAATAAACACATTCACCATAAGACGAAGTGTGCCCACTTAGTCCCCGAGCCTGGTAGTGTATCTGGGGATGTGTATATGGGGGGTATCTTAGTTTACTATTTTTATTGTGCGCTTATTTATCTCTTGTGGGGATGGGCTGCAATGAAATTGCCTGTAGGTATGCTAACCACGAATGCGTAGATTGAATGTAGCTGACGACTAGCTATATATCGAGAGAGTACGTGTTATGCCACCAACATAGAACGTGATTGCCACCTTAGGCTGGCAATTTCGTGAGGACGAATAGGACGAGCATGCATCATAATTGTGCTTGTGCATAAATATGCTTCCCTTCCTTTGTTCTAAGTACTAAGTAACTTGTGATCGATGTATTGCACTATCTTCCTTGTGTGGAGTTAAACAAGAATGCCTTGTTCCATGTTTCTTGAATAGGAAGTGCTTGAGAAAAGTGTGTGCTTAGCCTTGCTAGAAATAATTGTGGTTACATGCTTAACCTATATTGTCCTCTAGTTTAGCCAAGTGGTGGGTATGTATGCTTGTTATCTAATTAGTGCCATAGTTATCACCCCTTTTGTCCTCGGTAAGCATACGAGTGTTGAAGAGCGCTATCCTAGAACCACGTCCAAGTTTTGGTAATCACTTGGTGGACACAAGACGTATATGGAAATTTGGCAAGAAGTCCCCTGCTCAGTTGTCTTTGGCAATTAAGCTATGCTCTCTTGCGTTGTGTTTTGATTTTTGGATCACCTGCTTGTTGACTCCTAACCTTGTGACTACCTTTGTTTGCTATCCCTCCTTCGCATAGTGCTTGCTCCTATGCAACCCAATTTGTGCCATGTGAGATTTCTTGTAGGTTATATGTTCAGTAATGGTGCCACGATTAGCGATCTATGGTGCCACGACAAAACTGAGAGCCTCCTGTGGGTGCACACACAAGGCTGTGCTGCTCGGCACGCGTTGGTATCGAGGTTTCTAGTCATGATCCATTACAGAACTGCACCGATATGTTATTCTCACTTGAGCTCTTTCTTGGTTATCTCTCCTTATCATGTCAAGAGATATATATGTCGAACTAGATGCAATAGGACTCCCTTGTGAAGTCGTCCAACGGTTAACCTTTGAAGAGCAGGTCACTAATAGGAACCTAAACAGACTGCAAGAGGGTAGACAAGTGACTCTACTCGATGTGACTGTCCCTGTAATGATGTCGATCATCTAGTGAGCAACTTATGTCATTTTCATTGGATCAGAAAGGTGCACCACACTTAAGGTTGAATAAGTTATCAGTCAGATGATAAATGGACCAGGAGATTATGTGATGTAATAGGTCACCTGGTATATATGAGATTCCTGTCCAAGTTCTCAATCTTTAGGTGCATAAGGATGACGTAGACGAACCGACCTTCTTTGGTGTGACCCCTTTCTGCTGGCTTCAATGGCGACCATCGGTAGGCTTCGACCAAAATTTTTATTATCAAGAGTGAAGATTTGGAACATTTTTAAGTGTTGAGGGACAACTGATTTGTTACCAGTAGGAAAGTTAGTCTTCAGTTAGGTAACGACTATTTGGTAACTATGAAGGCCAGATCTCACAGAACAATGTTGATCAAGGAAATAGCAAACCTGGCCCCGCAATGCAAGTGCTACTTCTTCTCCAAATGTGCTATCAAGTCAATTCCATCTTTGACAATCACGTATATAGTACAAGACGTTGTATCGGCTAGGTAGGAGCTAGTGAAAGCACGTCCCTGATTTTAGTTAGCATCTTTATGCCCCAAGGTGCCAATTACACATGTGTCCGGACTCTATTGGATGAAGTGCCGAATGATATATAGGAATGGTTCCTTGTCAATGTAGAAATGCCCTACATGTGGAATAATATTTTGTGCCCTGTGAAAACAGCCACAAGTCCAATGCGTGTGCATCGTCAAGTTGGTATCTGGATCAACGACGGAAATTGTTACCTAAGAAGCATGGCAGGAAGACTATAGCCTCCATCCTTGGCTAGAGAAAAGCTGCTGCTACTATGAGAAAGATTAGAGAGTGCCAAACACACACCTCAACGTGTGGAGCGAAGAAAAGGGAGGACACGAAATCTGTCCAGATTTTGTGGCACTAAACCGGTTATCTTCAAGCCGGCGATTAGTGACTCAAACGAAGTTGAATTGATCCCAAACTTGGTGATCTCATTCTTTGCTTAGGACCCTTCAATGTCCTAAGTTGGTTTGAGTATTGGCTGAGTAAAACATCGGATTTGAGAGATACCTTGTCGGCTCGGTTGCTGCCATTTCAGAACATAATAGTTTTGGTAGAGGAATTATTTGGATGGTCAAACGGTGTCTGTTTGAGTTGATTTTTGGTGAGTAGTTAGAAGACCCATGGATCTACATGTCCACCAAAATTTGTGCATATTGGAGCAGTAGTTTGTGAGATATGAATAGAAAATAAAAGGGTACAGAATCTACAATTTCGCTATGACTGCTATCATCCTTTGCATTAGACGGTTGTGTTTGTAATTCATGCCAAGAAATTACAACTTGTAGGTGTATCACTGTTAGACAATCCTCCATGCCCTAGAGAAGACTCCTTGCACCCATGTTTGTGCCGTACCTTTGTCCTCTCGTATCGATAATAGTTGAGCAGTCAAGATGTTCTACAAGTCAACTTGTGCCCTTGCAATTCGAAAGTAATTGGAAAGGTGTCAAACCGTGGATTTTCATATTGTGGTTTTTGAGATATTGATTAGCCTTAGAATGGAAGCCTCGACGACAAATATAGTAAGAAAGCTGGTTTTGCTACGATGCAAGTCAACCCAACTTGCTATGCAACTACACCACAAAGGCAAATTGTACTTAACCTGCTTGGTAGTAAACTAGTCCCTAGTTTTGTGATTACTTGCAACTTGTGTTGTCCTCCAAGCCTTGCTAACATCCTTCTGTGTCAATGGTTCTCCAATATTGACATGCCTTTGGTACCTTATATGTGTTTTTACCCAAGAGGTTGCATCAGATTCAACCTAGATCACTGTTGCAACTTGGATACGAAAGCTCCCTAAGGAATGATCATCAAGAACGTTGAGCCGACAGAGTCAGCTATTATGTTTACCACTCACTCGGCAGACTTAGACCCTACAATATTGTTATCTGAGAAAGAGCACTGCACATATGGAACCATTGCAACGAGTATCCTTCAGAAGATTATCATCTAGTGCAAAGTCCATATGGTCTGTGCTATATCCACTTGGGAAGTAGATGTTGCAAGTATTTAGTCTATGTTTGTATCGCTCTTCGTACATCGAGGACGAAGTACGTAGGACATTGCTATCTTGGATTCATCCCAAAGTAACAATACATCATGAAGGCCAACGAAGGAAATTCTTCAGACAAAACTTACTACAAAGGACAAGTATCAGAAAGTGTCTTGACCAAATTAGCCTCTCTTATGCTTGAAGCTAGGTAGCCTAAAGCTATGACTGATATTGGAAACTGGTAGCATGTTTCTCTTCCATAAAAGTCTTTCGTCCTGAATCTCGGGACACGATTCTTTTAAGGGGGAGGGCTATAACACCCTAGGTGTTTGCCACCAGTTAAGCAATGGGTTTGAGCTAAAACATGGTATATTAAGTGATGATGAAGATGTCAAGGTCAAACCTATAGAAACGAGCCCAACCTAAACTTGGATATTGCACCTTTGCTCGCCTATAGACCCCTTTTCAAGATATATACTTGGGTGGTGTTATTGGAATATCTTCATGTGTCTCACATCAATACCCATCTATATTGATCCATGGAAAAGTTTTGTGAAGTTTGGAATCAAGAAGTCACATGAAATGATGAGTTATGTCCTTGCTTGAATTATTTTATAAAGTGAATGGAATTCTCGATCGTCAACCAAATCTTGCAACCATGCCCAAATGACTCTCGATGAACTCTACAACAAAAGTCATGAAAGGTTCATGTTGAGCAAATGCCAAGAAAATGCTCCAATGGATCAAAAAGGCTAATTTAAGCTTCATCGTGATCCTACTTTGGTCAAAGTAGAACAGTAGGTTCTATACCATTTTTGAGGTTGGACCTTAAATGAAAGTTGTAGTACATATCATGTAGAACAAACTTTGTTTTTGGACCAAGAGCTAGATCAACTTGGAAATAAGTCAAACAGAGGCTCGAAGTTGGAACCTGCTGCTGATTTCAACACTTAGAAATATTCTAAGTCTGGAGTTTCGCTAAGCAACGACGTTGGCATTCCGCGTTCTCCGAAATTCGTTAAGCAACTTGAGTTGGTCCAAAAATAAAAGTTGAAGGTTATATTATGGAGAAGAGTATGCAAAAAGTTGCACTGAGTTTGACCGAGTTTTCACCTCCGAAAGTGAATTTCCGTGACCGTTATCAAGGCGCTGACACTGACAGTTTGTGGCCTAATTACCCACTGTTGAAGAGCTCTAATGACCTTGGTCTCTAAATGAAAAATGAAGAGCAGTTCACGGGCTTCAAACTTCGTTTTAGGCCCAAAGTCTAATTCGCACCCGAGACGGCCCAAATCGGCTTCCCACCATGTCCACTCCGTCGCCCGCCAGCTATTCGCGGAAATGCCCCAATGGATGCCGCGTGCCCCGTGCGTGGCGGCCATGCGCGAGCTGCGCCTCTGCTCTCCGCCGCGTGCCCTCGCCTCCCTACGGTCGCCTTGCTACTTCTCCATGCGCGCCAGAGCTGCGCCATGCTTTCCCCCACTCGCTTTGCCGCTTCCTTCCTCGCGCTGCTGCTCGCGCCCAGCGCCATGGCCACCATGGCCGAGCTCGGCCTCGCCGCGTCCCCGCTGCTTAGCCCTTCCTCTTTCCAAGCCAACAGTGCCGTCATGTTCCTCGCCTCACGCCGCCCCTCCCGCGCCCATTTTCCAGTCTCCGCGGCCGCCGTATCGCCGTCGCCACCGGAGGACCGCAGCCGCCGCCGCTGCATGCCACCGGCATGCATGGCCAGGGCACCATGGCCTGTCTCCCGGACATCCACGGCAGCCTTAGGGTGCGCGTGGACCCACTAATGCTCCCCCGCCCCTCAGCCGCCGACGACATGGCCTCCTCCGGCCGGAGCAGCGAGACCCCGGCGACCTCCCTGTGCAATCTACGTCGAGGACCTCGCGCGACAATTCGATGAAAGTCAAGGGCCTAGCTGCAATGTCATAGACTCATATGAATAGTGCCATAAGGACTGGTTTGTAATTATTTTGCAGGAACTTTGGAAATTCATAGTAAATTGTAGAAAATTCGTAAAATAGTAAATGAGGACTTTTTGGAATCCTTGTGAAATTGTCTATGCAGTGGATCTATAATATGGCATGTTTTAGTTTAAATATTTTGCGGTAAAAATAGATTTGTGCAGTAAGGTTGTAATGCTAGTTGAATTTGTTATTTTTCATAACTGTAGATCTAGGGCTCCAAATGAAGTGAAATTTTTGTGGCATGCTACTCATGTGATAGTTGATATGTGGTAAAAATTTCATGAGTATTGGGTGAAGTATGAGTGAGTTATTGGTTTATCTCGCTCTCACATGAATTCTTGCTTTAGCAACTTGTTCTTTTCATAGAGGTTGCTATACATATTCAAATGGAGTAAAATTTGTAAATTAGACTATTGAGAGTATATGTGAGCCACTATAATTTTTGTAGAAGTTATTGTGCACTTTTGGTATATGTTCATTAAGTCACCTTGTTATCTAAAATAAATTAAGAAATGCATTAAAAGAATTTATTTGGTCATGGACACTAGGTTTTCTGGTGTTCTTTAGTCATGTGTGAAATGTTGGTAAAGTTGGTTTTGCCCAATTATGTATTTGCAACATAAGTTAATAATTATTTTCTTGCCGATGTGGTTTATGGACACATCTGGGAACTTAGCAAAGTTCTTCATGATAATGTGCTTTGTTATGAAACTTGTTTGTACAAAAGTTGTAGATAATTCATGTATCTAGCTTCTATTAAAATTTTGTGTCATTTGGCCAAGTAGTTTAAGAGTTATAGCTGTTTAAAGTTGGGTTTCAGAAATGACTGCTTTCTGTCAATTGTAGACCAGTTTCTGTAAATAGATATATTTGACTTAGTTAACTTGAGAATCATGCTAAGATGATTAAAGATGAATTGTAGAAAATTTCATAAGCTTTCCATAATGTCTTCTTGCAAGTCATTTGGATTTGTGTAACTCCAGTTATAGCTAAATCTTGTAGCTGCTGTTTGCATATCCAGAAATTGGCAGATTCCAATTATAGTGTTTGCTTGTATATTGTTAAGTATGACGTATGCTTTGAATGATGACTGAGTTAGAGCACCTGAGATCTTGGGAAAACTTGTGCCATGCTTGATGTGCTTGCTCTCTATAGTTAGTGGTGCGATGTTAGTTAAATAGCTATTGGTGTCTATGTCTTGCATAATCTTATGTTTGTCTTGAATGCTTAGGTGATGCATCTTGTGTTACAATTCATCACATTCATACACACGCATCTTGCATCTCATCTAGGTGCGCTAGATGAACCACGTGAAGAACATGATGTTGGAGCCAAACCCGAAGACGATGTATGGAGGATCTATCCTGAAGATGGAAGGACTAAGCGAATGCTAGGACCCGAGACGTCACCAGGACGGTGCAAGCTAACTGAACTGACTTGTATCAGATCCCAGGCAAGCCCCGAAGCATTCTAAGTCTCCTACTTTATAAAAGCAATTCTTTCTATATACATGAGTTTATATATTATTGCATTAAGTTGTAGGAGTTGATTGAAACCGTTGATGCATTTATTATTATCCTTGCCTACCTTATTACCTTTTACCCGGTTAGGTCAGGATCGAATAACTACTTAGCCTTGCTTAGACCGGTAGCGATCGGTGATATCCGGTCACCTACATTTATAGGTGGTTACTGGAAGAATTTAGCTATGGAAAGAATGATATCCTGGAATTAACCATGTGTGATGGATAATTGGAGACCGAACGGAAAAGTTGGAGGCAACCAGACAGGGTTCTAGGGTGCTGTTAGTTTCCGTCTGTGTCGATTAAGGACCGACCATTATTGGGCCTTGAGTCATGTTGAACGCATGCCTTACATTTAGCTGGCCAGATAAAGTACCTTCCGACTGCGAAGCTGGGAGATTATTCGGGCCGAGTAGATTGCCCGCAGCGCACTGTGCCGGAGCAGGTGTGGTAGGACACGGGGGCAAGATGATAAGACCAAAGTGCAGTCGGTCGGCCCCCGGCTACATGTGGTTCCTGGCAAACTCGAGATTCCTGGATAGTTGACTCGGTGATCAATATCTCACTTTAGCGGGTGAGTGAGGTTTGTGTAAGGAATAAATCACCAGCTGGTTAGGAATCGATTCAAATCGCCATCGGTCCTGGATAGTGAGCACTTGACTCGAGTTACTGCATCGTAGTAATTATTAAGGAACAATGATGGTTATCTAGATGGTATGGGATATGCTAAATCTAAATTGGTAACTGGATGTTATTGGTTAATCAAGTGATTGCTATAGTACAGGTGCTTACCTAGATGGATAGATCATAATAAAGATGATGCAAAGTACTTAAAATGGTTTCTTCATGATAGCTTATGCTTTTCGCAAACAAGTCAGCTAGCCCACTAAAGAAAGCCTTGCATGATCTTTGGTGTCATTTGTTTTGGTTTCCGATGGGTAAGTCTAGCTGAGTATATTCGAGTACTCAGGGTTTATCCCACCTTGTTGCAGATGATGTTCTCGACCTGTTGATGATGGTGGCTAACCACCGGTGGGCTCGGTGATTCTATACTTACTTCTCATCTATATGCTTTTGTCGAATGATGTCACTATGGTAGCCATATATTTGGAACTTATATTAATGTAATCATTTGAAAGCTATGTTGTTTTCACTAATCAGTTTTGAAACCCAAACTTGTACTATTATTTGTTAACCCCTTTTGTAATATTATTTCCGCTGCAACTCGATGTATGTGATGTGTATTTGCTTAATCACGCGATATTGGTTGTGATGTTGATTTATCGAGGTCTTTCGGGACACTCGGCGGACTACCGGGTTTATATGAGTGAAAGTATGGGTGTGTCAACGTGTTAGCGGGGACAACTGTACTTGATCTTGTATAAATTGGGTGGTTCTGTCACAGTATTTGGAGCCTATTGATGCGTGTAGATAGACTTGAGAACACGGCAATTATCCATGGTATGGTTTGACTTGGGATGGAGCTGGCAGGGCCCTTTCAATGCTTTGGCGTAGTCTTCTTCGTACTTACAACGTCCGCCAGCTTTTTTGACGGTGTTGACCTCACCGTCGTCTTCCCGAGCACGCTTGCCCCTGTAATCGTCACGACGGTTACGCCACTGATTATGTTGGTCGTGGGAGTCGTTGCGTTGGTTGCGGCGGTCAAAATTATCATTCCAACCATGGTTGCCGTGGTAGTCGTCGCGGTGTGGGGGGTGGTCGGAGCGTGGAGCCCTTGCTGCTTCTTCGATAATTATCTTTTTAGCGTCGTCGGCGTCCGCATATTTTTTAGCGGTGGCCAGGAGCGCTGTGACTGATTTAGGTCTCTTACGGAGGAGCTTGTCCCTTAGGGCATCGTGGAAGCGGAGGCCAGTGATGAAAGCCTCGATTGCCTCATTGTCGGAGATTGATGGAACCTTGATGCGCATCTTCGAGAAACGCCGGACGTACTCGCGCAGTGGCTCATCTTTTCGATCTCAAATCTGCTGCAGATCGTATTTGTTGCCGGGTTGCTCGCAAGTAGCAATGAAGTTGTCGATGAAGGCTTGCTTGAGCTCTTGCCAAGAATCAAAGTAGTTCACCGGCAAGCTGACCAGCCATTGGTGACCTGCATGGCCAACAGCGATTGGGAAGTAGTTAGACATGACGTGCTTGTCAGCCATGGCTGATCTGCACGTAGTTTCGTAGAGTATGGCCCATAATTCGGGGTTCTCCTTATCGTCATACTTCTAAAGTTTTTTGAGCTTGAAGTTCTTGGGCCATATGACTTGGCAAAGGTGCGGAGTAAACTGCTTCAAACCCAGTGGGCCATGGGCAGTATCATATTCCATACGGCGATAGCTTTTGTGGGATGCACGATCGTTGGCTCTTTGGTTGATGCGATCGCGTAGATCACATCCTTCGAGGTAACGGCGAAGATTGTTATTGCCATCACAGCGATCTCGGTTGCCATCCTGATTAACCCTATGATCGTGGTTATTGCGGCGATTATCATGGTTGTCTCAGCGGTTGTCGTCCCGAACGTCGCGACGGTTGTCCTCCCAACGGCGGTTGTCATCCCGACCACCATCATGGCCACCATTTCTGCCTTGATGGTTGTCTGACGGGTCATTGTTGCGCGAGCCACGTTGGTTGGGTGGCTGTGAGCGACTTGAGTACTAGCAGCTGTGGCTTGATTCGACTGAGACGGATGGAGCCCAGGCTTGATTTACAATCTCTGTGGTCTAGGCCATAGCAACTGTCGGTGTTTCGTACGAGCACCGGCAAGTAAATTTATAGTAATGTGCGTTAGGCTCGGATGGTGCGCTAAAGGACACAAGATTTATACTGGTTCAGACCGAATGACCCTATGTCTAGTTTGTTGCTGCTCATGTTATTAGCACCGAGAACGGTCTGTAGTAAGGGGTATAAACGATCGAGAGAGGGACTGGTCCCAAGTCTTTGATGGAAGGGTTGAAAGGAGGTCAAGAGCTTCGTAGCAACTTGATTGTGTGTATGTGTGTCTTCCTGTTTGGTTCAAAGTCCATCCCCTTTGATGGAGGAAGCGCATCCCCTTTTATAGAGGAAGGGGCTGGCTTTTACAAGGGCGAGGGTTTAGGATGTATACTCTACTTAGTCTTGTGGCTCATGTCTACCTGACTTCGTTCTTCATTCTGATGAGTACGAAGGAAGATAAGCGCCTATAATACTGTTGATGTCTTTGTAGAATGTCAGGTTGATTATAGAATGCTGCCCTACGTAGGGTGTGGGCTGTAGTACAGTGGTTTTGACTTATTGGCCTCTCCCAGCCTTGCTCCGTACGCCTTCTGGTTCCTGTGAGTCTTCGTTGGAGGGACAAGGGGTTGGGGTCCGGAGCGACGCCATGGTCAAGGCCTTCTTACTTGGTGGACCTGAGGGGTCAGGAAGCGGGGGCCGCTCCCTCAGGTCCATAGCATGGTGATGGAATGTCCGTTGTGCGTGGAGATAGAAAATCCTTTTCTGGAGCGTAGCGGTTGCCGTATATCTTCGTCGGGTTCCGTGTCCTAGGGCCGAAGGCAGTGCCTACAACTCTACAGAGCGAGGAGCACGCACCTGTACAACCTTTCGGGCTCTACAGTGCTCGGAAGGGTCTAAAGCACCTGTCCCGTCATCCCCTAGCAGTACTTTTCCTACCATGGCACAGGGTATGGTCCTTGGAGCCATGATTGACCCAAACGTCTTGTCCTGCCCTGTACCTATCATCTTGAGGGAACGGGGAGAAGTTGTCAGGTAAGATGAATCTGGTCTTCAGATATGGAGCAGGGTGAGGCTCGTTCTTTGCCGTCGGGCGAAACGGAGACCAATCCCTATCTCTAGGGCAAGATCATCCCTGCCCCTTCGGGGTCGAGCGAGGCGGAATCTATCCCTCAGCCCTCGAGCGAGACTGAGCCCACCCTAAAGGCGTCGGGCAAGACGGAGACTAGCCCTGAGCCCTCAGGCGAGGCAGAGCCACCTCAAAGGTGTCGGGCGAGACGGAGTCTAGCCCTGAGCCCTCGGGTGAGGCCAAGCCACCTCAAAGGCATCGGGCGAGACGAAGACTAACCCTGAGCCCTTGGGCGAGGCAGAGCCACCTCAAAGGTGTCGGGTGAGACAAAGACTAACCCTGAGCCCTCGGGCGAGGCAGAGCTATCTCAAAAAGGCGTCGGGCGAGGTGGAACCAAACCCCTGTCATTTGAACAAGGGATGAAACGGCGCTCTTGTGCGTCCAGAAGTTTTTAACGCTCGGTGGTTTTTGGTTCCACCTTCTAGGGTACCCCGGTATTAGGTCCCCGACAGTAGCCCCCGAGCCTCTAGGTGATTCGAGCAGAACCGCCTAGAGGGTGTTTTTTGATTTCATCGGAGTTACTTTGCCGAAGGGTGCGCGCGAGCGCACCTGATGGGTGTAGCCCCCGAGCCCCTGGGTGATTCGAGTAGAGTTGCCTGGGGGGTTGTATCGGTCCCTTCGTGGGTAAGGCTGAAGGACTTAGTTTTTTGTCAACTAGATGTTTCTTCGAGAGGGTCGTGGCATCTCGTTCACGGGAAACTCATTCAGGGCTGACCTAACTGGTGCTTGTGCCCTTGATTTTGGATCGCTCATGGACCCTTCCTTAGTTGGGCCGGCCGCCGAGCTTCTGGGCCCTAGGTGGGCCAAAGAGAAAAAAGGGGCCTTCGTGGCTTGCGTTTCCCAGGTGGGTAGAGAGTCCGGATTCGCCTAGGGAAGGTGAATCGTGCACCGAGATTTTTGGGGTGAGAGGATAGGGACTACGGGCGCGTGTCCCGCAACGTGACGCGGTGGCACGCGTGGTAGGCCCAGAGATCGAGGCGGATGGTTGCCCTTCTCATGTCCGTTGCCCCCTATAAAACCATGGGGTTCACCCTCAAGGTTCCGTATTTCGCTCCCCTACCTTTGCGTTCTGAAACATCCACCGCCAATCGCTCCAGCCTCCTGCGCCCGTATCATCACCATCGACCAGCTTGCGCTTGTGTTGCAGCCGCCGTCAAGCTCGCGCCTGCCCTCCTCCCTCATTGCTTTAATGGAGTTGTGGGGCAGATCTAGCATCACCTCATGGCAATTGGAGGGCCTCGTCCACCGTGGCCTTCTCCGCCCACTGTCCGCCGTCCAGGAGTGGCTGCTACCTGGCGACAAGGGTGAGCCGGTGCCGCCTGAAGGGTATGTTGTCTCTTTCGCCATCTTTCATGAGCGGGGATTCATGGTGCCCACGCATAGATTCCTTCGGGGGCTGCTAGATTATTACAAGGTGAAGCTACAGCATCTAACTCCCAATGGGATTCAACACATGGCAGTGTTTGTTGCCCTGAGTGAGGGTTTCCTAGGGATCGATCCCCATTTTAATCTATGGCGATATTTCTTTAACATTAGTTTGTCGAAGAGGAAGATTGGGGGGAAAGATGTGAACACGCCGATGGGATGTGCCAGCATTCATCTGTGCCATACCCGGTCAAGGGGTTACCCATACATGCGTCTAGCAACATCCAACAAGGGATGGCACTCGCAGTGGTTTTATGTTAGGGATGATGCGAGTGCCACCCTTTCGAGGTACACTGGATGCCTTATTGTAGATGCTCCAGAGTCGTGGAGCTGGGGCATCCAGTCCAAAGACAAGAAACACCTCTCCGACCTTCTCTCCGCCCTCCAAGCCCTGAAGGATCAGGGTGTAAAGGGGACAGGGATTATCGGCGCCTATCATGCGAGGAGGGTTGCGCCACTGATGGCGCGCGTGCTTCCCCTACATCGGATGATGCCTAGGATGTCGTTCGAAGGGACGGTGCTCGTTGACGAGGCGCTCCCTTACTTGGAAGTGGCGTAGCGCATCAAGGAGGCGACGGAGCCGACGAAGGATTCCACCGGTAGGGTCCTCGACATCGTGTATCCGGTGCCCGGACATCCCCCAATGCGGCCGGAGCCTGGGTTCTTTGAATTCGTAAGCCTTCTTCTCTCGTGCTCTTTTTTTCTTTTTTCTAAATCTCTATTTTTTTATACTCGCCTTCGTGGCATTGGAACCAGCCGAGGGGGCTAGTCTTCAAGGACAGTCCGGTTCCACTACCCAAGGACAAGGCCGTGGCGGCGGCAAATCAACTCACGGCCGAGCAGGACAAGAAAGCAAGAGAGCAGATGAAGAAGGCGAAGCAACTGAAGCAGGAGGCACGGGATTGGGGAGAGGATGTGAGCAGTGAGGATGAAGATGACGATGATGATGATGACGATGAGGTAGCCGTCGGCATGGATTGGGATGTCCTGGAGGACGAGGACACGCTGACAAGTGGCCACCCATCCGTGCAGGGACCCTTCCCTTTCCATGCGAAGGGAAGTGAATCGATGAGGTCGGTGGAGGCCGACGAGTCCGCTGCTTCGCATGGCGTGCCGGCCAAGGACCGGTGGGTGGAGGAAAGTGGGCCTGCCACTGCCGACCCCGAAGCAATGGGGGAGGGGAGTGGCTCTGGTGCCGCGCCCCATGAGACGATGAAGGGGAGCGGCTCTAGTGCCACGCCCCATGAGACGATGGAGGGGAGCGGGTCTGGAGCCGCACTCCATGAGGTAAGCCTCCCTGCACCAGAGCAAGGGGTAGGCTCGAAATGGTCCCACCCAGATGAGTCGGGGCAGGGATCTGGGGATCCATCGCCAAAATGCTTCCGCCGGCCGAGGACGTCAACGTGAGCAGCTGATTCCCCCATTTTCATCCTTTTTCCATTTCTATTTTGGTCTAATGATTAATACCTTTGTGCAGGTTCTTGCGGACAGGTCACCCCCTGGGGCTAGCGCCAAAGAAGAGTCTTGCCATTCAAGTGGGATAGATGGCGTCGCCTGGCGTCACCCCTGTTTTGGGTGGGAGTGATGTCGACGTCGGGGCCGCATTGGCCGACCCGATGGCGTCCGTGGTGGCTCCCACGCCCATGAAGGTTACTGAGCGGGTGGCCTCCTCCATGGCGGACGTGGAACAGCCGGCCGAGGGCCGCATACCGTCGGTGGAGGTGGTCGTGACCGTGCCAAGCCAGGATCAGCCAGGAGCGATCGTGGTGGCGCTCGAGGGCGTAGTGCAATCTGCGCCACCAGGGGCCTAGGTGGATCCGCCCATGGTGCTCGAAGCGACCTAGACGGAGGAGGGTCTAGCCGGAGGGTCCTCGAGTGCAGCGGTGGTGCCGCACAGGGTCAGGAGGGAGCCGTCCCCGGCCCCTTTGTCGGGAGGAAGCCGCTCCCCCACGTGGGGGGAGCCGCCGCTTCAGTGGATGGCCGCCCAGGACCCGACGTCAGCTCTGTTCTCACTCGATGATCATTTTGAGAGCATGGAGCGGGAGGGTCTTGACATCAGAATTTCGACCATGCTGGAGGCCCTAGACCAGGCCAGAGGAGCCCTGCGTGAAATTGTCATTCCTACTACCCAGGTATTCGCTTGATTTTCTTCTTTCTCTGCATGTTTTTGTGTTTTCACATTTCTGATTCTAGTCTTCTTCCTCTTTAGGTTCTTGTTGCTCATAGCCAGAATAAATCCTGATTCCTCTGTGAGTAGAAGGCGGAGTGGGATCGCCTCTCCGAGGAGGCCTAGCTACGAGTAGACATGGCCGCACAGCTTGCTACTGCCTAGGAGCAGGAGGCCTAGGCACGACAAGATGCGGAGGAGGCCTACGGGATGTTCGAGGATTTGTCGGCGAGGTCCAAGCTAGATGGGGAGGAGATCGCTAGGCTCCAAAAGGAGCGAGATGAGCTGCTGTAGAGGAATGCTGCGGCTAATGAGAAGGCCAGCGAAGTCCTAAAAGAGCTAGAGATGGAGTAGGACCTCCAGCGGAAGGCCGAGAGTAGGGCCACAGCCCTTCAGCAAAAGATGGACAAGGACATCGAGGTGGTCCGCTCTCTCTGGGTAGAGCTCAGTGACGCGGTGAGCTAAAGGTTGAGCGCCGTAAACGTCTCCGTCAAGCTAGAAAAAGAGGTTGCCTATGCACGAAGGGCCCTTCAGGTTGAGAGCGATGAGCACAATCTTCTATAAGCTACGATCGGGGTGGTCCTTAATGCCCTGAATGTGATGGAGCTGGTGGAGACCAGCCCGCTCGTGGCTTGTGCCACAGGTATCACGGCTCGGGTGGGCCAGCTTGAGGAGAGTGCCTTTCATGCCAGGATCACCCAGGCCTTCACCGTCGCCCATGCTCATTACGAGAAGGAAATCAACCTGAAGGTGATGAGCGAAGGCTTCCCGTCCACCTATGAGGATGAAGAGCTGGAGGAAATGGAGAAGATGGTTGCTCCCCTTGCGAAAAACCTGGCGGATAGTCTGAAAGAGATGGTTCTCCCTTCGCGGGAGTAGTTAGTCAAGTAATTTTGAGAACAACTTATATGTAATATGTGGACAAGCGTCGGTGTTTTTTGAGTCTGGACACGGTTTTGTGATTTTACGTCGTAATTTCGTTTTGTTTGATTTTTTATGATCTTACCCATCTGTTCCCCCGAATCATGCCGCTGGTCTTGATGCGAGGAGATTATTTCGAAAGAAAGGAAGGAAGGTAGCCATACCTTAACCAGCCCCTAAGTAAGGTCTGACCCCCTGCATTTGCTGGGGTCAGGGGTTACTAGAGATCGGAACTGTGGTTTTGGTGATAGGGTCGACGAAGTCCTTGGATGACATTGTAATATTCCCTGCCCTGTCTTCCAACAGAAATCCCCAACTGGGGATTCTATGGGCTCGGCAAGGTGGGACCTTCGAACCTGTGTCCCTGTATTGTTTGGCTCGAGCCCCTGGGCCTTGTCAGGGTCTGATAGGGGTCGGCCGTAATTTGCGTGTTACCTCGTCCTCAATTTTCGCAATCGGAGGGGCTGAGTAAACGATACTTGCCTCAATGGCTCGAGTATCGCGCTCAATGAGCTCACTAACGGGTATGTTCATGTGGAATCCGGGTCCATCATTTGCTGATGGGGTTGGCAGAGCCCTTTGGTGGCACTCCACTACTTCTTAACCCGCCTCCCGGCAGATGCCCGAGCCGTTCGATAGGCTCAGGCGGCCCAATGGCCTCTCCTCGATGGAGATTCTATGGGTTTGGCTCGGGGTTAGAATCGAACGAGAAAAGGTCGAGACGTCCTTGTCCGCTTCTGAGCGGAGTCGGGCAGGGCCGCTGGGGCTTGTCTCGGTTATTTCTCCCTGGCTCTATTTGGCATGAGGCGGCCTCGAGCCCTTCGCTGACCGACCTTCGAACCTCGGCCTGTGGTTGCCTATATCGAATGAGGCGATGGCTGTTTCGTGATGCAACACGAAGCATTGGGATGTTTTGCATATGTATAATATAATCGAAATGAAGGCTCGGTAACGTTACCTTGGCGGTATGAGTGACAAAAAGCTCCTACCAGATGTGTTCGTGCGGGGTTTGGACCCTGATGTTTGCGATGAGGTTGGAGTAACCTGCATAAGAATCGCTATTCTTTGTTTTTCGTATCTCGGTGGCGATCCGAGCCATTTAATTAACTTGGGCAACCTGACAGCTTCTCCTTTGGGAGAGACTCTGTAGGCGGACCCCTCCGAACCCTTTTTTGAGGAGGCAGACGTTGAAGCTGGAGACGCGAGGGGCGTTGAGCATGATTTTTCTAGCGAACAGAAACACCGTAGCTACCGAGGCGTAGGGTCTGCTAGTTCGTCTAGTTTTTACTCAAAGTTTTATGCCCGTATTTCGCATCCTTAGTTTCAAGTGTATGGAGGGGGTCAGGTGAGGAGGAAGTCTAGATTGGTAGACATCCTCGGCAGCCCCCGATTGATGTTCGTATTCCTACCGTTTGACGGGGTCGGAAGCCCAAGAATGAATTTTTAACGCGTAAAGTAAGAAGGCAGAGATGCTTATCTTTCTTTGGGCATTCGTTCATCTTCTCTTCTAGGCCGGAGATCCAAAAGGTCCTGTCGTCGGATCGTCCCATGGTCCTGCATGAGGAGGCGAAGGGTTGTCTACCTATGTGGGCGCCTTAATTACCGCGCCCGAAGCGGGTCAGTGGCGGACCATACCCAGGCAGTGCTCAGTTTGACCAAGGGGGGACGCCTCGTCGACCGAGGCGCGTCCCGTCAGTTCCGGCGCGTCCCCTCAGGTATCAATCAGTATTGATTCCGTATTTAAAGAGGGGAATAGAGAGGGTTTTTCGTCCAACCTTTCACCTTTCCTTAGCTACAGCGCCTCCTCTTTAAATAGGGAGGGGGAGGGGAGTTCTCATCCCATCTCCTCTTCTACCTCTAAGCCGCTATCTCTCCTTCTTCTTCCGTTCCACCGAATGCGTCCGTGCGTCGCGGCGGTTCCTGAGTGAGGAAGAGTAATGCCAAAGAGAGAGAAAACTTACAGATTCGCTCGTGAATCTAGAGCGTGATGTCGAGCCAGAGGTTATCCAACGTAGATGAGATGGTGCGTGCCACCCTTGCTGAGGAGTCGCTGCTACCGAAGGAGAAGAGGCGCTGGTGGGCGTCGTACGTCGTCAACTGTGCCGTCGTCCGCTGTGCTCCTCCTTTGGCGGGAGGCGTTTCCTGCCCATACGCCATTGTCAAGGTTATGGCTGGGGATGATGGCGTAGTCCCTGGACGCCCTGGCGGAGGCGTCGCTGTCAATGTTGCGGCTGGTGATGATGGCATAGTCCCCGGATGCCCTGACAGAGGTGTCGCTGTCAGGATTGTGGCTGACGACGATGGCGTAGTCTCCGGACGCCCCGGTGGAGGCGTTGCAGATGGCGGCACCTTTGAGGATCCTGTGAAGCGGTGGGATATCGAGATGTTGCCGATGGAGAGCGTGGCACGACGACCGCAGTAGACGAGCTGGCCCGTGTACACGCCCCGGGCGTCGCCGATGGAGAGCGTGGCGCAGCGACCACAGTAGACGAGTTGGCCCATGTACATGCCCCGGGCGTCGCCGATGGAGAGCGTGGCACGGCGACCACAGTAGTACTTGTAGTAGAGCTAAGCAGAGACTGTAATTGAATAACCTTGTGGGGAAGCCCCCGAGTAAACAGTCCTCTGAATTTATAAGTATATTATTCCTTTTTGTAATAAAATCGCTTTGTAAGTGATGAATTTGTGCAAAAAATGAACAAATTTACATCTTTTGCTTATGGCAAGCAATTTTTTATCTTTCTCCTTTTGGTAGAAAAGATTCTAGTGCTTTCCGACCCTACTCACGGTCTAAGTCATAAGAAACTAGGAACGTGGGCGAACTAATTCTAATTGAGCTGGTGAGCAAAGAGGTTGTAGCCGCTGGAGCGTGGGTGTCCCGCAGTCCTACCAGTCGTATTCAGAATTGGTTCCCGAAATCTTAGCCCTTAGGACTCGTTTATGAGAGGAATGGAAAACTTAGAGAATGTTTATAACCATAACACAGGAGGTTTTTGCAAGCGTAATACTTGTATTACATATGTCATATGTTATGATGACATGCCAGCCCCCGAGTGAGGTCTGACCCCTCGCAATTTGCAGGGGTCGGAAGTCACTAAGGATCGGGGTTTTGTTATGACAAAATCTGATAAGGAAGAGTGTAAGCTTATTTTAAGGATAGAAACGACGTAGCTGCTCGATGTTCCAGGCGTTGGTGAAGACCTCGCCGTTGATGGTTTTCAACCGATAGGCGCCTGGGCGAAGTACTTCCGCGGCGACGTAGGGCCCTTCCCAGGGCGGGGAGAGTTTGTGGCAGTCCTTGTTGCTCTACACAAGATGGAGGACGAGGTCTTCGACGTTGAAGGCTCGACCCCGCACCCATCGGTTGTGGTACCGTCACAACGTCTGTTGGTACTTAGCCGAATGGAGGAGGGTGATGTCGCAGGCTTCTTCTAGCTGGTCCATGGTGTCTTGGTGGGATGCCTCGGCTCCTTGTTCGTCATATGCTCTGATTCTTGGTGCTCCATAGTCAAGGTCCATTGGAAGAATGGCCTCGAAACCATAGACCATGAAGAAGGGTGTGTAGCCGATGGCCCGGCTAGGAGTTGTCCTTAGGCTCTAGAGTAGGGCCGGGAGCTCAGCGAGCCAGCGCGCATCGAACTTGTTCAACCGGTTGAAAATTCTAGGTTTGAGGCCCTGAAGGAGCATGCCATTTGCGCGTTCGACCTGCCCATTCGTTCGGGGGTGTGCGACGGCTGCCCAATCGATTCGGATGTGTTGTTCATCACAGAATCGAACAAATTTCCTGCCGATGAACTGCGTGCCGTTGTCTGTGATGATGGAGTTCGGTACTCCAAAGCGATGGGTGATGTCGAGGAAGAACAACACTGCTTGCTTGGATTTGATCGTGGATATTGGTCGAGCTTCAATCCATTTTGTAAACTTGTCTATGGTGACAAGCAGGTGGGTAAAGCCCCTGAGCGCCTTTTTGAGTGGCCCAACCAGGTCCAGCCCCCAGACCATGAAGGGCCATGTGATGGGGATCATCTAGAGAGCCTGGGCTAGGAGGTGTGTTTGCCGAGCATAGTACTAGCACCCCTCGCAGGTGCGTACAATTTGCTCGGCATCGACTACTACGGTGGGCCAGTAGAAACCTTGTCGGAATGTATTCCCAACCAAAGTTCTTGGTGCAGCATGATGACCGTAGACTCCACCATGGATGTCGCCCAGCAGGAGTTTTCCCTGTTCGCCAGGGATACAGAGTTGTAGAATCCTGCCCTCTACAAGAATGAAGGACTTGGCGCGTCGTACGAGCTGTCGGGCTTTCGTCTTGTCTGCCGGTAGTATGTCGTGGAGGAGGTAGTCGAGGTACGGCGTTCTCTAGTCATCGGGAGGGTCGGACTCTGCTGCTAGGTCCTCTTTGAGCTCCATGACCTCAGGGTCGGGCAGAGCAGTTGGAGGATCGGCCCCTGGGGTTGGACTAGATGGGCCATCATCGGCTTGTTCCGACCCCGTATAGCGTACCAAGGGTTTGTGTTGGTCGTTGGCAAAGACGCCTACCGGGACTCGCTCTCAGCTAGATGCTGCTTTCACAAGCGTATCGGCTGCTTCGTTGAGGCACCTTGGGATGTGATTGAGTTCGAGGCCGTTGAATTTGTCCTCTAGCCATCGGACCTCTTGATAGTATGCCTCCATCTTGGCGTCGTGGCAGCTTGACTCCTTTATGACCTGGTTGATGACCAGCTGGGAGTCGCCTCTGACGTCAAGGCGTTGGATGCCTAGCTCGATGGCGATTCATAGGCCGTTGATGAGCACTTCATATTCTGCAGTATTGTTTGATGAGGGGAAATGGAACCGAACCATGTACCTCATGTGGACCCTGAGGGGAGATATAAAGACTAGTCCTACTCCAGCGCCCTTCTTCATTAGCGATCTGTCGAAGTACATTGTCCAGTACTCTTGATCGATGGGTGCTGGTGGCATCTGGATCTCGGTCCACTCCACGATGAAGTCAGCCAGTACCTGAGATTTGATCGCTGTTCGGGGGGGCATAAGAAATGCCCTGATCCATCAGCTCGAGTGCCCACTTTGCGGTTCTTCCCGTAGTGTCATGGCTATGGACAACCTTGCCGAGGGGGAACGACGTCACTACTATCACGGGGTGTGACTCGAAGTAGTGGCGTAGCTTTCTCTTGGTGACGAGGACGGTGTAGAGGAGTTTCTGGATTTGGGAGTAGCGAGCTTTGGAGTCGGATAACACCTTGCTGATGAAATATATAGGGCGCTGCACCTTGAAGGCGTGCCCCTCCTCCTCTTGTTCTACCACTAAGGCAGAGCTGACCACTTGGGTGGTGGCCGATATATATAGTAGGAGGGATTCTCCGTTGCATGGAGGAACTAGGACCAGAGGTTTAGTCAAAAATTGTTTAACCATGTCAAGCGCTTCCTGAGCCTCGACTGTCCACTCAAAGCGGTCAGATTTCTTTAGGAGTCGATAAAGGGGGAGTCCTCGTTTGCCGAGGCATGAAATGAATCGGCTGAGAGCGGCAAGGCACCCTGTGATCCGCTGAACCCCCTTTATGTTTTGAATCGGGCCCATCCTTGTGATGGCTGATATTTTCTCTGGGTTGGCTTCGATGCCACGCTTGGAGATGATAAAACCGAGCAGCATGCCCCTCGGGACCCCGAAAACATATTTTTCGGGATTGAGTTTGATGTCGTTTGCCCAGAGTTTTGCAAAGGTTTGCTCAAGGTCGGCGACAAGGTGGTCAGCTCGTTTGGATTTGACTACGATGTCGTCGACATAGGCCTCAATGGTTCGCCCGATGAGGTCTCCGAAGCAACTAAGCATACAGCACTGGTACGTTGCCCCATCATTCTTCAGACCGAAAGGCCCCTGTGTCCTAGCTTGTGGACCAGGGATCTACTATCAGGGTTGTTCGTAGCTATCTCGAAACAACCCTGACAGTGGATCCGGGGAAGAGACGACGGCCCCATCTCACCTAAGGATGGAGCAGCTGAGGGCCTGTTAGCAAGAGATCGATGAGGCCGGGCAAGGGCTCATCCGGGAGTACGCGGACATTAATCGCGAGATTGAACGCCGCAAAGACAGGGGGCGCGCATGCGCCATGGCCCGCACCATACACCAGAGGATCCTCACCGACGATGGGACCCTTTCTCACTTTGCCCGAGCCAGCCAAAACATCGCTGCAGCAACCGCCTTGCTGCATGGCCTTCCAGAGGCCACGACAGCCGAAGATCGCCGGGCCCACAGGGAGATTCGCACGTTGCTTGAGCATGCGGCGGCGCAGTAGGCGGAAAGTTCGTTGTCTCGACGACGCGAACCCGACACCAGCCAGCGCTCGCCCTTAGTACGTCCCACCAAGGACGCGTCCGTTCACCAAACACCACCAGCCGGCAGGTAGCCCTCCGTCGTCCTAGTACATCAACGCCTCGGCCATGGCCGCGACATACGCAACATCATCGACGCTCAGAAACGTGTCCATGGCAACGATGGAGAAGCAGCACGCTGCGGCTACCATCCCCGACGTGGCAGACGCTACGACAGCAACGAAGACCGAAGCCCGAGCCCCGGCCTGCCAGGTCCTCAGGCCTTCGGTCGGCACATCCTCAACGCCGTGTTCCCCCTAAGGTATCGACCGCCTACCAACATCCCTAAATATTCTGGCGAAACAAATCCCTGGCTTTGGCTCGAAGACTATCGGCTTGCATGTCAGGCCGGTGGGGCAAGTGATGACGATTTCATTATTCGCAATCTCCCACTGTTCTTGGCCGATTCAGCGCGAGCATGACTGGAGCACCTACCGTCCAATACTATTCAGAGTTGGGCGGATCTGACGGAGATCTTCGTGGGCAACTTCTAGGACACGTACAAACGCCCTGGAAACCCATGGGACCTTAAGAACTGCCGCCAGAAGGCCGATGAAACCCTTCGCGGGTACATTCGGCGCTTCTCTCGGTAGTGCAACGAGCTCCCTAACATCGACGAAATATGGTCGGCAGTCAATCTAGGGGTATGCCCAAGATAGTAGATTATCGGCAGACATATGCGCAAGCCACAAATAAGATGGTGACGCAAGACAGACACGAGGTTTTATCCAGGTTCGGCCGCCAAGAAGGCGTAATACCTACGTCCTGCGTTTGATTGTATTGTTGTATGTCAATGAGAGATGTTTTTTAGAGGGGGTTCCTGCCCGCCTTATATAGTCCGGGGGGCAGGGTTACAGATCTGGAAACTAATCCTAGCCAGTTACAATTGCCATATGTGGCCGAATAAGGATTCCTATTCTAACCGACCAGGATCTTGCTTGATCTCCAAATCTGCTTTAACTCCTTGCGCGGGACTCCGAACAGGTTGGTCGGGCCGCACGTCGTCTTCTAGTAGACCGAACCCCCTGATCCGGGCCGGCCCAAGCCTAGCCGTAAGGGTATAGGGGTTAATACCCCCACAACGTGTAACCTGCGCTACGATTAACCTGCTTTTAGCCTCGGATGCTTTCTTAGGGACGTCAGACGTGTCTGTCTGTTTGGCGGTTTCCCAAGCACTGTATTGGACTGGAGCTGTTTTAATAAGCACTATAAAACCCTCTTTGGTAGAGCTTAGACTTGTTTAAAAAGAGAAAAATCAGGAAAACTATGTTTTCGTGGCTTGAGCTTCCGCCTCCAAAATAGCTTCGGCTTCACCGTTCCTAACTTTCTTCTTCTTCTTCTTTTTCCCCTTCAGAAACCGTTCATTTGGTATAGCTTCTAATTAAGCCGGTGGAGAAGCCACATGAAAATCCCTGCAAAAGTGGCTCGGAAAATATGCACAAAAATAACATATAAAGCCAACCAATGGAGCCCAATAATAATACGCACAACCCTCATCCTACATATATAATATTGCCCTTGTCTCTATTTAACAAGATCATAATCAACAATCATAGTGCATGTACTACGTCAGTCCTAAATTATCTGTCGTTTTTCGTTTTCGTGCCATAAGTTTAACTAAGTTTGTAAAAAATATGCGTAACATTTGTATCTCCAAATAAATTTATTATAAAAATAGATTCAACGATCTATCTAATGATATTAACTATGTACCATAAGTATTAATATTTTTTTATATAAAATTAGTTAAAGTTATTTCTCGGAAAACGAGAACGATAATTATTTTGAGGCGCACGGAGTATATAAAAGGAGATTAAATAAAAAAAAAAGAAGATCCGTACGTACGATAGGACGCTAGAAGATGAGAGTAGATTGATGATGGAGAGATAATGGTCAACATGTCCTCCTCTCCCCTCTGACGTGTTGATGTCACTTTGTACACCAAATCACATGATGATTAATTAATTAGGGTCCATTTGCACCATCAAATAACTACGAGAAATCTGGACTCCGGATAGTAATGATCTTAGGATCTTGTTGTTTGGTTGATTCTCATGGAGAATTTGCTCCAGCGAGTACTACCAAACGGCTCCCAACATGTTTGATATCTGGATTATACTCTGGAGAGTGGATTCATTTCACAAGCCAAGTGTCTAATAATGGCATTCAATCCTTTAACTTTTTTCGTTGGAGCAGGGACAAAATCGTCGTTCACCGCACTAGAATCTACCTAGAAGCTCATAGTAGAGAGGACATAACTGAATCATGGTTTTGGATTGCTAGAATATGTAGTAGAGTCTCCAGAAGTCTATTCGTTTGGATCGATTTTTTTTTTTTTTTTTTTTTTTTTGCCGGACTGTGAAATCATAGAGGGGTGTTTGGCTCATCGTCACACTCTGCCTGCCACAGAGGGAAGGCAGCTGCTTGGTTCAGCTTTTATGTTTGGCATCTACCCCTTTTTGCAGTAGAAATTTGGGTTTTTTTTGTTAGTGCCACTACCATTCTTGCGTATTGGAAAACTATCATTACTATTCAACTATTTGGGAATGAGTCATTACTGAAAAAAGTCATTTTTACGCATTGAACATGGTTAGGCCCACTTACAGACCACTATATTTCCGTATTGTCTAGAATACCCCTATGTCCTCCCCTTTGTCTCCGTAAATGACGTGCAGGCCCCACATGTCATATTCTTCCCCGTCTTCCTGTCTCCTTCCATGGCGAGCAGCTGCCGCCGTGGCCACACGAAAGCGCATGGGAGAGCAGGCGCCGCGGCCACGACGGGGAGAGCAGGCGGCGCCACTGCCACGCGAACACGCATGCGATCTGGAGAGCCGTCGTCGCGGCCACGCGGGCGCGCGTTCTAGCTGCTGCTGCCGCCGCCACCGCGGCCACGCGGGCGCGGGGGCGAACTGCTGAACCGCCGTCGTGGCCACGCTTCACCACCCCATGCAGGCTGTGCTCGCCGCGCCAGCCATGGCCCTCAGAGCTTGGCCGCGCACGCACGCCGGCGTGCCACCTCGCGTTCACCTCATCTGCTAACCATGGCCACGCGCGCACCGGCGGGCGGACTCCCGCGCCTCGCCGCTCGCCTCGGGCGCCATGCTGCTGGCTTCTGGCTGCGCAGGCCATGCTCGCGAAGGCCGACCTACAGCTCGACCACGCTGTTGTCTGCCACCTGCGTCCGTCTCGCACGCGCTGGCTGTGCATGCTGTGCTCGTCGACCCGCAGCCCGTCGCGCTCTCGCTATTGCCACAGCGCACCACGCGCTCGCCACTACCGCAGCTCGCTTGCGCCGCGGGCCTCGAAGTGCGCCTCGTCGGTGAGCCCCAGCCGTCGGTGACAGGGAGAGAGTGGAGGGCAGATGGGCGTTCTAGGCAATATAGGAATACAGTGGTCTGTAAATGGGTCCAACCGTGTTCAAAGCGTATATAATGGTATTTTTCAGACAACTGAAGAATTGTAATGGCTCGTCTCCGAATAGGTAAATAGTAACGGTGTTTTTCGATCCACAGGAATTGTAGTGGCACCGGAAAAAAAAACCCTGAAATTTGCGCCACAATGGTGACGGCCATCTTGTGCGTCATGGTCTTCGACGCCGTCACAACATCAGTGGCTGGCGGGGGCTGTTAACCAAACAGCCCCATAGTCGGGTCTCGCTAGGCTAGAGGGTGCATCGTTTTGAACTGTTATGTTCGTTTGATTGATAAGTTATGGCTGAAAGTATTATTGACTAATTTATTTTGAGAAAAAATACTGTTTACTACCTGAAAAAATACAATTTATTAAAAAAAAACGGGGCGAACGGAACTCCTCTGCTCTGTGGTCCAGCCGCGACATGGTGTCACGTCGGAACAACGTTGCGTTGTACCGCATCGATCTAACGCGACGTAGATAATGACAGGTTTTTCTCGCTTTACAGTTGCCACCCACCGGCCAGATCACTAACACGGAACACACACTTCTTGCTGGTTGTTTTTCGGGGGGGGGGGGGGGGGGGGGGGGGGGGCGCGGCGACGAGACGAGCAGTCAGTCAGCCATTGTGGTTCCGTAACCGCGCCAGGACGGCGTCTCTGTCGCCGTTGGACGCGGTGTACACGCCGACGAACTCCTGGTACGTGTAGGGCCTGAGAAAGGGCGCCTCTCCCTCTGCCACCATCCCGGCCGCCGGCGACACGACGCAGCCCATCGCGGGCATGACGAACGCGGCCACCGACGTGCGCGGGGCGCGCGCGTTGGTCACCGCGCGGTGCTCGCCGGCGCGCACGCGCCCGTTGGTGACCACCTCCATCTGGTGCCCGAAGTTGACGACGAACGCGCCGGGTGGGGGGTCCACGTCGACCCACCCTTCCCCGTCGCCTTGGTGCCCGTGCCGGTGCCGCCGCCGCGCCTGCAGGCCGCGGACGCCGTTGTCCATGAGGACGGTGACGACGTTGGGGTCGCAGTGCGGCGCGATGCCCAGCGTGAGGCTCGGGTCCGGGCACGCCACGTAGTGGTTCACGTTCATGATCACCGGCCCCGCGGTGAGCTCCCCGCCGGCCTCCAAGTGCGCCTCGTCGGCGAGCCCCATCCCCGACGCGGCGAGCCGCAGCACGCGCAGCGCCACGCCTCTGACCGCTGCCGTGTACGGCTCCAGCGCCGCCGCGAGCCCGGCTGGCTTCTCGGGCCACTGGTGCCTGAACTCCTCGAACGGGTAGCAGCCGATTTTCAGGCAGTCCCTCCAGTACAGGAGCTGCTCCTGCTCCTTGCCGACGCTCGTGTGGAACCGCGGCAGCTTCGTGCTGTCGGTGGAGTAGTGCGCCATCTTCTCCTCCGTCGGGAGCTTGAAGAACTCCTCCGCCGCGCTCATCATGGCGCTCATCACGTCCTCCGGCACGCCGTGGTTGATCACCTGTACGTCAGTCACAGACAGCGCCCAAGGTCTCAGTTCAGCTGGATTGAGAAACTTCTGAGCAGAGACAGCTCAGCTCCAGGACTGACGAGCGAGTGAGGACGAGCAACTGAAGAATTTCTCACCTGGAAGAAACCAAACTCTCTCCCGGCGGCGACGATCTGCTCCGCCATCCTGTCGGGGTCATCGCCGCCGAGGTCGACTACAGGTATCCCCGCTGCGGAAGACGGCGGCGATCTCCCGGGCCTCTTGTGCTCCGGGAGCACGTAGGACTCAGGCACCGACTGGTAGACGGCGCCATTGGAGAGGGGCTCGGCCATCTCCTTCCTCTGACGGCGGGTTTCTTGCTTCCTTCAGAAGTTCAGATTCAGATGAGCATTTTTTATACAGCGATGAACAGAACAGAAGCATCTTTTGGATTCGTGATTTGACCGCAGCTTGGACACATGCATTTGTCGTCGCATGGAGCAGCACTTTACTTTACCACAAGTTGTATTTTTTTAAAAGCAAATTAGAAAGTAGTTTTACTATTTGGGCGGCTAATTTTTGCAAGCAAAATAATTATGATATTCGCTTGGGTCAATGATCATGAATACTTGACGACGCTTCAACTAAAATCCGGCTACACACACATTCATCAACATCGTTTTCTTCTGCTTGGAGCAGCAGTGAGTTGTCTTTAGGGTTCTTCTTCTTCGTCGACGGTCACGATTTCTTCAAGCATGGCTTGAATGCTTCCCTTCTAATTCTTTTCGTCGGCGTGTGCAGCGTAGGAGAGATGCACGGTCACTTGTCATCTGTGATGGGTGCACCATGCATCTGATAGACACTGAGGCCAGAGCTTGGGATGAAACAGCGGTGGTACACGCAGATACTTGTACCCATGCCCATGGGGTGCGGTGAAATTGCGGTAACAGGGAGCAGTTAGCCTTAAATCCAGCTTGATTAGTTTTTTTTTATCCGGAATAATGTTTTTTTTCATAAATTCCTCTAGATTCATCCAAATTTCTTTCAGCGAACGGGGCCAATAAGGACTCGTTAGGCTGGCATTATGAGAAGTCCAGTCCACACCGTGCATACAGACTCGCTGTACACTCCCACTAAGGCGTGGGTGCGGTGATCCGGTCCAGGGAGCAGTTCTACCGAGAATTTTTTTAAAAAAAATTAATCCTTTTTTGAATATAATTTTAAATCTAACATTGTTGGGGTTTTTTAACTAACACTTTTGGCCGCGTCTATTGTCCTGGCGTGGCCAAACGCCTGTGCCGCGCCATGCATGGTGGCGCGGCACAGGGCTGACGTGGCGTGGGGCGGCCGGGGGGGCCGCTGACGTGGTGGGTCTTGCCGCGCCACCAACTCTGGCGCGGCAGTGCCGCGCCCTGTTGCGTGGCGCGACTGGACCAAACATACCGCGCGAGCAGCCACACCACCTGGCCGCTGTGCCTGCCGCCGGCCTGGGCTACCTGGACGGTAGAATCGAAACGTGCCGCGCTCGTATTTTGTTGAGTTTTTTTTCACGGTCGAATAGAGAATTTGATAAGCCAATGATTAGTTTTCCGTCTTTCATAATACGGTTATGCACCATTTTAACTAATCAATTACGAAAAATTGCCACCGGTGTCCAGATACGCTGGGACTGCCAGTTCCCGAACGCAGGGTACTTAATCTCGCCGGCAGTGCTGCCGCAACTTAACGAAACGAATAAGAAGCAAGTTGACAAGCTGCCACATAACATATTCATTGTTTTGACATAAGTTTGACATAACATAACCAAATAACCCCGCAAGTTTCAGATGCCAATATTCGTTTGACCTAAACAAACTAAGACCCAGGAGTGTAAGGATCCCTCGGACGTCTCTGTCTCTTTGGATTTGTTGGCAACACATTGGGACTGTTGAAAGCTCTAGTTTGGTTTTGGTGAATTGATGAAACCCTAAGTGCTAACCTAGTTTATCAAGTGATCATGACATAGGTAGCACACTTCAAGTAGAAGAAGCTAATGAAGATCATAGCATGACAATGGTGATGGCATGGCGATGATCAAGGGCTTAAACTTGAAATGAAGAAAGAGAAAAACAAAAAGCTCAAGGCAAAGGTATAAACCATAGGAGCTATTTTGTTTTAGTGATCAAGACACTTAGAGAGTGTGATCACATTTAGGTTTGATAGCCGTACTATTAAGAGGGATGAAACTCGTATCTGAATGCGGTTATCAAAGTGCCACT
This sequence comes from Miscanthus floridulus, assembly GCF_019320115.1. NCBI lineage: Eukaryota > Viridiplantae > Streptophyta > Magnoliopsida > Poales > Poaceae > Miscanthus > Miscanthus floridulus. The sequence continues at coordinate 129,233,932 of NC_089586.1, forward strand.
AGATGCTCTAACTCATTGCATATGCATTTAGGATCTAGTAGAGTGCTAACACCCTTGATAATATTTGTGAAAATATGCTAACTCATGTGCACAAGGTGTTTGCAGGGTTGAGATGGGTTTGGGTCCCTCTCTCCCTCCCGCCTCGCAAGCTCGGCGGGATTCGGCGCTTTCGGGAAAATGAAATGTCTATTTTCTATTGTGCCGGATGCAAAATTCTTGGTGGTTGGCACATTTGAGCAAGGGTGAAGAAGTTAGAATTGAAATGGAGTTGGTCGAAATGATGCTGGCGTCGGTCTACTGACTGGACGCTGGGTCACTCAGCGACCGGACGCTGAAAGGCTGCGTCCGGTCGAGCTGTCAGACGGCACAGTAGGCTAGGGTTGAGCACCGGACGCTGGCTGCGTCCGGTCAAGGTGGACCGGACGCGTCCGGTCGAAAAAACATGCCTCGGGGAGCTTACTGGAAACGACCGGACGCTGGGGCTTGAGCGTCCGGTCAGTTTTGACCGGAGCGTCCGGTCAGCTTCGTAGCCGTTGGAATCTAACAAACAGCGTTTGAAGGGGATGACACGTGGCGTCCATCGGGCGACCGGACGCTGAGGGCCAGCGTCCGGTCAGTATGACCGGAGCGTCCGGTCAGAGCGCGTTTTGCCCAGTGAAGGGGTATAACGGCTCTATTTGATGGGGGCTCTATTTATAGCCCCATGGCCGGCTGTGGCTCACATCTTTGGCCATTTTCATTAACATAGCAACCTTGTGAGCTAAGCCAAAGGACTCCCACTCATCTACATCATTGATTCTTCATCATAGTGAGATTGGGAGTGATCCAAGTGCATTGCTTGAGTGATTGTATCTAGAGGCACTTAGTGATCGTGTTTCGCTGCGGATTTTGCTTGTTACTCTTGGTGGTTGCTGCCACCTAGACGGCTTGGAGCAGCGAGGATCGTCGAGCGGAGGTGGTGATTGTCTCCGGCTCCGATCGTGGTGATTGTGAGGGGTTCTTGACCTTTCCCCGGCGGAGCGCCAAAAGGTACTCTAGTGGATTGCTCGTGGCTTGTGTGATCCTCATCTTGTGTTGGTTGTGCGGCACCCTATTGAGGGTTTGGCATGTGAAGCCAATTAGCGCGTGAACCTCCAAGTGAGTGAATCGCCACAACGAGGACTAACTTGCCGGCAAGCAAGTGAACCTCGGTAAAAAATCATTGTCTTCATCATTGATTCCGAGGTGATTGGTCTTCATTGTTATTCATCTTCGTGATTGATTGGTTCTTCATCTACACGGCGGTATAACTATCCTAACCACTCTCTTTACTTTACCGCAAACTAGTTGACAAGCTCTTTAGTGTAGCTAGTTATGAGAGCTTGCATGCTTGGTTGGTGTGGCTCTTTAGTTAGTCTTTGAGAGCACACTAACATAGGATAGTGTCTTTGCTATTGTGTGAATAGACACTATCTAAACTAGAATTGTGGTAGGTGACTTGCATTTTAAGTAGGCTAGTGCAACACTCGCTTCGCCTCATAATTGTCTAACCATTTGGTTAAGTGTTGTTGTAGAAATTTTTATTAGGCTATTCACCCCCCTCTAGCCATTAGGACCTTTCAACTGTAGCCAACGTCGGTATGGTCGCGTCGACAGTGCGTACGGCTCGTACCCTGCAGGTATATGATACGTACAATTACTTATAATTCTTTATAATCGTTAGTTCATGGAGCCTACGTATTGAAACAAACTATCTTTGTTAGTACATGTGAGGCTTCTTGGGTGTCAAACGGGGCACCACCTAGCTGAGATATGCTGATCTCGTCCTGCGGCCATTCGTCCCACTGGCCGTGCTATCTGTGGAAGCCCGGGGGTTCGTCGTCGTCATCGTCCTCCTCGTCCTCGGTTGTAGGGTCCTTCCCAGCGCTATGATGTGGTGGTGTACGCACCGCAGAAGTGGCACCCTGCGTCATCGGCTGAGAAGAGCCGGCTGGTGTCCTCAAAGAGGCTGAAGACGTGACACCCGACCGCGCGGGGAGTGGTGGTTCCTCATAAGGAGTGTCCATGTAGCTCTTCTTCACCTTCTATATAGATAGACGTTAAAGTTAGTTCATTAGCCAAACGCATATACAATAAAGAAATATTTTCGAAACGGACTAGTTTATGTTTACCTCCACAAAAGCCGTGAGAACGCTTAGCACCTGCCCTCTAGACTCGTGAAGCCGGAATGCTGCTTCGTTGGACAGCCTTGACAATTGTGTCGTCTGGGTACAGAAACACGGTTGGACAGTTTTAGTACACATACTTAATACCAAAAGGATAATAAATTATATCATTCAAGTATCTTACCACGTATCTTTGAAGCGGGGCTCTTTGTAGCTGTGTGTCCTCCCTAGTGGTAACGTCGTGCACATCTTCGATGACATCTTCCACCGAGTCCTCGTTAATCGCCATGTCAGTGTACGGAGGCTTGATATGTGTCCTCGTAGACCTGTGAAGCCACCGCAGGTACTCATCGAAGGTGTGTTGGTCGTGTGGAGGACCCGCAAGGACCGCATGTGGTACCCTGGTCTGCCACAAATGGATGTACGAGCTGTGTGTCACGCGCCAATCCTTGGTCTTGTACCTCTTCCTACGGTCAAACCTGCAATAAAACGATATTAGTTGTACCAAACACATCTTTGAATTGTAGCATTGTTATTAATCGATAACGCACCCGTGTAATACTTGATTGGTGGAGTAAAGCGGTGGTGGACAACCTATCATTCTTCCAAATAGTCTGCAGACCCGGATGGGCAAATGAATCTCGACCACATGGAAGAAAATAAGAGGGACGTCGCAGCGATACTCGTGTGACTCATCCCTAGTGACAGGACTCAGATAGTCCTAGAGCTCCGGAGAATCCCAAGGACATTAAAACACCTGAAATTTCATAATTATGTTAGGTTGTAATATAGTGTACATCGAAGAAGACATTGCTACGATAGTATAGAGAGCGTAACCTGGTGTTGTGTCAGGACGTCGAGACCGTTTATATACTCCCTGTACTTGCGCTACGTATTTCCTCTAACTAATTGTGCTTCCGTCCAGATATACAAAGCTGTAGGGAGTGTATCATGCCCGTTTTATTGCTGCATTGAACACGATAATAAATTAGCAATAAATAATCTCATCATATCTAACTGCTTAGAAGAATATAATGAACCAAAGTACATACCGGTAAACCATTATTAAGGGGCCTCCCAACGGGCAATCGTTCCCAACACCAAACCTGGAGTAGATAGGAGCAACCCCCAAGGTTCACATGTCCTGAGGTACGACGGCAAGCAACGCATAGCTGTCGATACATCCATGCCAGGACTACGCTGCCCTAGCTGTACCTCGCTATGTTCTCCCATGGCTGGCGAAGTATGTCAATGAAGATCCAACTGATGGTGTTGCCCGAGGCGTCTGGGAAGAGGAAAGCACCAAGAAAGTGCCAGAGCCACACTCGAGCGAACCTGTCAATTTGTGCCTCCTCAGCTTGTGGGTCCAAGTACTCAAAGCGCTCTGTGATCTAGGACGACGAAACACCAGAACTTTTCTTGTAATTGATCAAAGAAAATGAGACCCGATGCCAGCTGTAAAGCAATGCAAGTATTAAATAGGCTTGAATTACTCATTTATTTTTCTTGAAAGCATCGTCGTCCGGTGGAAGAAAACCAGTAAACTGAGCCACCAGTTCCCTCCAGTGATCGTTGTCAACTATCCCTATCATTGGAAGTCCCCCCAATCGAAGGCCTAAAATAGCCTTCACGTCCTGCAACTTCAAGGTCATCTCGCCACAAGGTAGGTGGAACGTGTGGGTCTCAGGCCTCCACCTGTTATAAGAATAGAACGACTGTTAGTTACCTCCAATTTGTTACAAGAAAGTTTACGTACAAATAATGCACTCGCACATGTCTATAGCTGCAGTAAGTAGTGCTGGATCAAGGGGCGAAAGACCGTGGTTGACAATATGGACAAGCTCGAGGAAGACGGCACGCCGTATGTACGGCGCATAACGCTCGTCCTACTGATACGCCCTGGTGTGAGTGCGGGGCCTTAAAGGAGACAAGGACACCTCTGCGTCCTTGTCACTCAAGATGTGTGCTCGGTGTTGGTCATCGTACTCCACCTCCAGAATAGGGTACAACGGATGCTGCATGGGAGGGGCCATTCTGTTACAAATTGATAAACAAAGCGTTAGAATATTCAAATTAACAAAATTCAAGTTAACATTAGTAAGTTCACAAACAAATTCACTAACCTAACTAGCCTAAATCTCTAAACCCAAAATCCTAACTATACTAGATAATAAATACATAATCAATCCATATAAAACTTTGGTTCTAAAATTACAAGTAATCTTTCCGTCTCAAAATAAATACACATCTTGCTTCTCGAGTAGTCAAATATGTTTAAGTTTGATCAAAACTAAAAAAACGGTATCAATATTTTTATCTCCTAATAAGTTTATTACGAAAATATACTCCATGCTTAATGTAATAGTACCTATTATGTATCATAAATATTAGTACGCTATTATATAAATTTGGTCAAAGACACTAATAGTAGATACTAACTATACTATATAATAATAAAAAATATGAAATCAAGAGGGAGGTACCTTAGGAGCGGACGGCCTTAACGCGCCGGCGTTCGTGGCGCGGCCGGCTAGGGTGCTGCGCGGCGGGAGTGGTGGGGCGCGGCGTGGGCGAGCGGCCGAGTCCGGGTCGTGCGGGCATGGGCGCGGCGTGGACGGGCGGGCGCGGGCGCGTGCGGCCGTAAGCAGGGCGCTGGCGGCGGCGGCGTTCGGGCGTCGGGCGGGCGGGCAGGGCAGGGGTGCGTGCGAGCGGGCGGGCTCGCGCGCGGTATATATCTGGTCCTGCCGCGCCACAGATCAGGGCGCGGCCGCGCCATGATCGGTGGTGCGGCAGGACTCACCACGTCAGCGGCCCCCCCGGTCGCCCCACGCCACGTCAGCCCTGTGCCGCGCCACCATGCATGGCGCGGCACAGGCACTTGGCCGCGCCAGGACAATAGACGCGGCCAAAAGTATTAGTTTTTTTTAAAAAACTGACAGTGTTAGATTTAAAATTATATTAAAAAAGGGTTAAAATTAAAAAAAAGTATTCTACCGATGATGAACATGACAGGAGTGTTTCAAGTCCTTTTTTCTTTTCTTTTTTTTTGAAAGATCCGACAGAGTCGACTTATAATTTCTCCCACCATACTAAAATTTCTCTAATTAATATACGCTAGAGATATAGGACAACTAAACACATTACTCGGCAAAGATTACTGTCCAAGATGTAAAGCCTAAGGACATTTTTGCCCACCAAAAAAAATATTTTTATCAATAACGAAGGATATAAAAAGGCTAACCAAACCTATTGGGTGGGTTTGAGCACATATTCTAGGCCCAAAAACCAGTCGGGCTTTTTCCAGGTCCGGTCCAACTTTTCCTCGGGTCTAGGTACTTGCTATGATAAAATCCAAAATTTCTTCATAAGCACATAAAAAAATAACGCTTTAATTTGAAATTAAATTCAAAAGCATTCAAAACAATCTTAATTTTTTGTTAATGCAAGGATGACGCACATGTATGATTTATGACATGTTTAGAACTATTTGGTCTGTTACATTAATAAAAAGTACTAGTCAAAATTAGATTTCAAATACTATAAGCGAAAAGTATCAATGACAAGGTGAGTTTTTTTTTTGTTTATGAAAAATAAAAGATGTCGTTTTCAGCCTGATGCTGGACGCTGATGGCATCAAAAGTTCTCATCTTGCTGGAATTGTGTGCCTCTTTTTTTATTGAACTACTAACACTGGATTAAATAGTTCCTACCAAGATCATGTATTTTTCTGAGACGGAAACCCCCGAAAATGATAAGGTCTAGAATCCTATGGCTGTGAGCATCACAATAAGTCATGCATAAGCCATGATGGTGGTGACCAACAACTGTTTGCCAGATTGCCCCAGTATCCTATTCGTCGTATCAAAGCAGCAATTGAAAAATGTGCATCTGGGAAGCACACAGGTCCTGCTGGAACATGCGTACCAGCAACCCTAGCCTGATTATGATTAACTATACTAGTGCGGATGCTTATATTATATTATATATATATATATATATATATATATATATTTTTTTTTTAATCACGCATAGCCTCCATCTATCTTGCCGAAATTTGAGAGAGAGAATGGGATGACAGCTATATTCAGCTCTTGCTGCCCAGTCTTCATGATAACAGGCATGAAACTTAGGCCCCGTTTAGTCCCAAAAATTTTTGGCTTTTGGCTACTGTAGCACTTTCGTTTTTATTTGGCAAAAATTGTCTAATTATGGACTATTTAGGCTTAAAAGATTCGTCTCACGATTTCTCGGCTAACTGTGTAATTAGTTTTTTTTCCGTCTATATTTAGTACTCCATGCATGTGCCGCAAAATTTGATGTGACGAAGAATCTTGAAAAATTTTGGTTTTTTGCTTTAAACGGGCCCTTAAGCATATCATACACTCCCCGTGTAAGTCGTCGCCCGAGCTCACCGCCGCCACCCTTTCTCCTACCTCGCTCCCTCGTGCTCGCCAGGGTCCCACAAAGCACAGGGAACTGTGCTAGCGCTCGGTGTTGAAACTTGCCACAAGCAATTTCTCTCTCCTCGTTTCTCCCTCATCCACGTAAACATTTGCTGACGTAGTTTAGCTATAAAACAAGTCGATGTGGATTACTGTAAATGGGAGATCTAACTATTTGCCACTCTTATGGTGGCTGCCTCTCCGTTTGCCAATTTTATCATGCCAATTACAAAATTGTCCGAGAAAACAGTAACCAGACTAATATTTTGCCATTTTCGCTGACGTGTCATGCCAGATCAGCGCGCCAGCGTGGAAGTTAACGCCTCCGTCTCCGCTGACCAACGGCGCCCGCAACTGTTCATCAGCTCCCCCTTGTCCTGCTCCGCTTCTCCTCCTTGTCCTCCTCCTCGTCCTGCTCCGCTTCGCCACCGGCGCGGGCGCGAGCGCTGAACCGCCTCTCATGCCATCCTCACATGTCATTGCCAACCTCGCACTGCTCGCACAGGTACAGCACCTCTAGGTTCACGAGGCGGCTGATGGCGTCCGGCAGCCGACCGCTGAGCTCGTTGTGATATAATGCCAGTGTTTGGAGCTCGGTGAGATTGAAGAGCTCTCGCGGCAGCTCGCCGGAGAGGCTGTTGTTGTTGAGCAGCAGGTCCGTCAGGTTGCCGAGCTCGCCGAGCGCGGCTGGGATACCGCCGGAGAGGCTGTTGTTCGCCAGGTCGAGCTGCGTCAGCGCCCGGCACCGCGAGAGCCCCTCCGGTATCTCCCCGGTGAAGTTGTTCGTGGAGAGCATAAGGTGCTCGAGGCTACTAGACTCCGCTTCATCGCCACCGCACAGGTCGCCGGGGACGCTGCCGGTGAGTTGGTTGTCGGATAGCACCAATAAAGTGAGCTCTGGCAGGCGGCCGAGCTCGGCGGGCAGCGCGCCAGAGAGCATGTTGCCGGACAGGTCGATCGTGCGCACGCGGGAGAGCTCGGCGAGCGTGCGCGGGACGCGGCCGGAGAGGCGATTGTTCATGAGGTTGAGGTACTGGAGCTCGCCAAGCGCGCCGAGCCCCGGCGGTATGGCACCCACCAGCGAGTTATTCCCAAGGTTGAGCTTCTAGAGCCCCGCGAGCCTCTCGAGCTCCGGCGGTATCGCGCCCGTGAGCTGGTTGCCGGCGAGCGAGAGCACCTGGAGGCTCGCCAAGCCGGCGAGGCCACGCAGTATCGGCCCAGACAGCGCGTTCTGCTGCAGGTTCAGCGCCGTGAGCGCGCCGAGCCGCCCGAGGCTCGCCAGGATCGGGCCGGTGAGGTTGCAGGAGGCGAGGCCGAGCACGGTGAGGTGCCGAGCTTGCCAAGCGCGTCCGGGATGGCGCCCGACAGGCCCGGGTTGTCTCCCAAGCGGAGCACCTGGAGCGTCGAGAGCACCCCAGCGACGCCGGTATCTGGCCCGTGAGCTGGTTGGAGTAGAGCAGCAGCACCTGGAGGTTGGCCAGCCCGCCGAGCGCCGCCGAGACGGGGCCCGTGAGCGCGTTCGACAACAGGTCGATCGCCTCCAGCGCGTCGCGGGGCACTGTCCCGGCCAGCCCGGTGCCAGACAGGTTGAGGCCCACGACCCTGAGCCCCGCCTCATCGCACGCCACGCCGGCCCAGGAACAGAACCCCGACGCGCCGGCGCTGGCGTTCCAGCCCGCCAAGACCCCCTGGGGATCGTCGACGAACGTGCTCTTCACCAGCAGCAGCACGTCGCCGTCGTTCGCCGCCGCCGCCATGCATGAAAGAAGAACCAGCGCCAGTATCATCAGCGGCGCCAAGAACGGCCGCGCCATTGCCATCTTCTCGGTGCCCCTCAACTCAATGCTCGTCGCTCGCCACAGCTAGCCAAGAGTTTCTTGAGCTCGTAGCCTCCTCCTAGGTGCAAGATTGTGGCGGGTACATGAGCAGGGGGGTTTTGGCGGGCTGGAACGCCAGCAGGGGCAAGTAGGGATGCTCACGTAGGCGGCGGGTGCGTGCATGGGCGCACAGGTTCCCGAGCGAGTCAGCGTCGGGAAGCAACGAGGCAGGGGAGTTAAAGGAGGTGGCGGTGACTGCGTCGTGTCTCAGAGAGAGGGAGCAGCAGAGGCGCCCTGTGTCTCAGTGCATGGGCCGGGCAGCCGGCAGTCAGGGCATTGAATGGCACCGACTGCGTCCGCCTCTGGAAGGAGTTGTTGTGCTTGGGGAATGGTGGAGCTGCTCGGCTGAGCTCGCTAAACAGAGGAGGAGAGAGAGAGAGAGGCTTCGGCTGGCAGGACGAGGGGGAGCTGACGAACAGTTGCGGGCGCCGTTGGTCAGCGGAGACGGAGGCGTTAACTTCCACGCTGGCGCGCTGATCTGGCATGGCACGTCAGCGAAAATGGCAAAATATTAGTCTGGTTACTGTTTTCTCGGGCAATTTTGTAATTGGCATGATAAAGCTGGCAAACGGAGAGGCAGCCACCGTAAGAGTGGCAAATAGTTAGATCTCCCACTGTAAATAGCTGAGACGTGTGTGTGTGTGTATATATATATAATAATAATAATAATAACTGAAGACGAAGGTCTAGATGTGACAAATGTTTTGTCCCTATGGATATATGTATTTCTCTTTAAACCAAATAATGACCCTCTTTTTTTTTTGTGTTTTTTTGTGTGGACACCGTACCAATGATTAGTAGGCCTACTTGGGAAGAAGTTTCCTTGGCATTGGCATGGATCCCCGTGTTCAAAGATTCCACGGGCAGGATGACAAAAAGAAAAACATGAAAGTATGAACCCACCCACTCATCAGTCGCCAGTCTTGAGTTTGGGTCATCATGCATCTTCGACGTCTGGTCTTTTGCTTTGGTCCAGAGCATGTGTGCATGATCACACACATGCATGAGCATGAGGGCACAGCACACCTACTACCTCCCCATCCAGAGAAAGAGCAAGAAGAGATCGAGAAAGTGCCCAGAATCCCATTCAGTAAGGAATACATATATATATACATGTACTCCAGGCTTATTTCTGTGCCATCATGCCCTGCAATAACTAAGTCATCTCCTCGGTTTATTTCTGTGCCTCTTTTTCCTGCTTTGAAATCTGGGCCTGTTTGGATTGTAGGTTTTTCGTAGGAAATTTACAGGAAACTAAAACGGAGGAAAGGAAAGAAAATATGCTGTTTGGAACCTATGAAAATATCCTTTCCATTCCTATGGAATACCGTAGTCTCTTCGAGATTTCACAGGAATGAAAAAATCCACTTTGTGCTCTGGTTTTTCTTCTCTTCGCGGAAGCCCGAGGCGTGCAGCGTGATTAGCATGAGCACATCAATGCGAGATTACTCCAGGCCGGCATATGCTGCCATACGTTTTGGAGGTCATTTTTTTAAGGTCATATGCTGCCATATGTTGTACCTCAGGGTAGCTTCTCCCACCCATTAAATAAGAATAAAAATAATCAATCATACATGGGTATTAGTTTATCATTGTACGTTTTTACAAAGATTTATCATTATGTGTTAAGTGCCTTTTATCGGTCATATGCTTTGGAATTCCTGTGTTACAAATTCCTATGTTCCGAGCACCTCCTCCTATTTCTTTGCTGTGTTTTTCCTTTCCTTAGTTTTTGCCACTACACTCACCTTCTTTTCCTGCATTTTTTTCCATTCCAATGTTTTCCATTCCTTCATTTCAAACAGCCCTGAATTCCTCTATTTTGGTCATGGCACAACAGGTCATGATGCCTTAACCATGGATATGAAGTGCTCACACCATGTGGCAGCGTACTTATGAAATTTTGCGGTCTGATACCAGAACTAATTTTTTTCTAGCGAAAATTACATGTACAGCGACCTCCATGTTCTGCTCAGCGTCACAGACGATCAAGCGAACGGAGTGTAGCAATTGCGAGGACAAATGCAGTACAAGAAATAATAGTTCTCTTCTTGCCAGGTCATAAATGCCTGCACCCACATTTTCTACGAACGTCAGCGTTGCCACTGACTGTTCTCTTCTTCCATCCTTGATTCCTGAAGGATACTCCTATCCTATGCGAGGCTCCAAAGCAAGGCCTTCTTAAGATTTAAGTTTTTTCACCTCTTTTCGTCACATCAAATCTTTGAACACATACATGTAGTATTAAATATAAATAAAAAATAACTAATTACATAGTTTGATTGTAAATTACGAGACGAATCTTTTAAACCTAATTAGACCATAATTAAACAATAATTATCAAATACAAATGAAAATGCTACAATATTAAATACCGATTCATAACCTCAATCTTAACCAGACATCTTAACAAGACAGACCCGAGCAACGATCTGTCAGACGAAAAGAGACGAGGAGAGGAGATGTGGGGAGCAGAAAGAGACGGCATCCATCCAAAACTACATACTTTTTTTTTTTGTTCTTGTAATCTCCAGCCAAGGACTTAGACATGCCATGGAAGTAAACGGAGGGCCTATCCATAAAATGGCTTTGCTTTTATTCCAAAGTCCAATACAAGTCTTTGGCCTTTGGGGAATTGGCACAGGGGAGGAGAGAGAGAGACAGGGCAGTGCTTGAGAGAGAGAGAAGGGGACGGGGAGACCCATTACCAATGCCAAGAACAAGAAACCAGAGAGGACAGCCGCGAATCCAATCCGAATCCCCTCCAAAAACCCACCAAACTGCCTCCCCCATCTGCAAGAACAAGAGCAGCAGGAGTGCATCCTAGTAGGGAAAAAAATAGGAGAAAAAAAGAAGCCCAGAGAGACCAGCTGACCAAGCAAAAAGGTAGCATCTTTGTGTCACCAAGACACCGCCGATCACAGACCAAATCCCCTCTCCTCTGGTCCATCCCAAGCGTAGAGCCGCCAAGATTTCTTCGATCTGTGCTTGCGTTTTTCTCTTGTAAAGATTTTGTTTTTCCTTTGACTGTTACTAGCCTTGGGTTGTTGAGAAGTTTCGAGAAGAGTGGTGTGAGTGTTGAAGAGCTCAAGATGGATCCGGCCTTGCTTGACGACGTCATACGCCGGCTTTTGGAGGTGAAGAATCTCAAGCCCGGGAAGAACGCGCAGCTGTCGGAGTCGGAGATTAAGCAGCTCTGCGCTGCCGCCAAGGAGATCTTCCTTTCGCAGCCCAACCTGCTGGAGCTCGAGGCCCCCATCAAAATCTGCGGTATTTCCCCCTTCTCCCGTGGCTCCTGAGCAATTTCTTCATGTCGGTAGCACCCAAGATGACATCTTGGTGACTGCTTTGGTTGGTCAACGGGGTATCGCGCTGTTTGGTCTGTGCCTTTTTTGGGTCTTGCTGATGTCCTAAACCCGATCTTGTGATTGAAAGTATCCATTCCCAATCCTACCTTTGACTGTCGTCATGGCTTGAAGAATCGATTGAGGACTGGAATATAGGTGTACATATGTTGGTAGCTGTTGCCTCTTTGTAGTGATTAGGCATCCTTGGAATAGAAACTCTCTGATTCCATTTGCCGAAAGAAAGCTGCTAGTTTTTCTACCATGGAACTGATGGTCCTATTATAGATTTTGCGCGTACCGTCAACTAGTGATGCTAAATCTTGAGGTATCAATGCTTTGGGTTACTAGTAAATCATTGCTGTGCTTGTATGATTGAATGGCAATATCAAAACCACATTTCAGATGTTCCAGAAATGCAGCACATCTTCAATCTTTCAGAGGGCTCCTGCTATTTGTAGAAGGATGATAATGTTATACGACATGGTTGCGGTCAGGATATTTTGTGAAAATGTTAAAGTGAACAACATAGATGCGTATAACCATGCATCCTATGAGAAATGAAAGCAGTATACTTAAATGAAAGTTCACTAAGCCTACTATGTAAATTGGATGATCATCATCACTGTCTTAGATGGAAGTCTTGAATGTTTAGTTCGTATGTATTGCTGACAAAAATGCACGCAAAGGCCTCTATCTGAGTTGGTTAGGTACCTTGAGTAGCACTCCTCAGCCTGGGTTTGACTCCTCGTGGGAGCGAATTTTTAGGCTGGGGTTAAAAAATCTCCTCGTCTCTCCCATGCCAAAGCACAGGTCTAAGGTCTGGCCCCTGTCGTGGTGGTTCTCACATGGGCTACGGTGCCACTGTGTATGGGTGCAGTCGTGCAGGTCGAGTTTTTTATAACCCTTGACAGTGTTATATTTCTGAGAAAGCACATCTACTTTATCCCACTTATAGGTTTTCATGCTGTGGCATAAATTGTATGTAACGAACTCTGGCTCCGCTGTTGTGCAGATCTTTAGGTCATACAAACAATGATAATACTCGCTTTCATGTTAGGTGAAAGTAAATCCTTCAGTTAATAAATTGTCAGATAAAGAGAATCTCAACACTATTTGAGTACCTGTACTGATATATGTAGTGATTTTTGTTAATCTGAGTATGAGTTACCCTTAAATGCCTTTAGTGGAGCTTCCTGACAAATATCGATCTCACATATTTTCTTCTGATCAGGTGATGTCCATGGGCAGTACTCTGATCTCCTGAGGCTATTTGATTATGGTGGCTATCCGCCTCAGGCCAACTACCTTTTCTTGGGTGATTATGTGGATCGTGGAAAGCAAAGCCTGGAAACAATATGTCTTCTTTTGGCCTACAAGGTCAAGTACCCAGAGAACTTCTTTCTTCTCAGGGGCAACCATGAATGCGCATCAGTAAATCGCATATATGGTTTTTATGATGAGTGCAAACGCAGATTCAGTGTAAAGCTCTGGAAAACATTCACAGACTGTTTTAACTGCTTGCCAGTGTCAGCATTGATCGATGAAAAGATTCTCTGTATGCATGGCGGCCTATCTCCAGAGTTGAACAAGCTTGAGCAAATACTCAACCTGAATCGCCCCACAGACGTACCTGATACTGGATTGCTCTGTGATCTTCTTTGGTCTGATCCTTCCAATGAAGCAACAGGCTGGGCCATGAATGATCGAGGTGTTTCATTCACATTTGGTCCTGATAAAGTTAATGAATTCCTTGAGAAGCATGATTTGGACCTTATCTGCCGAGCTCATCAGGTTGCTGTGTTCTTAAAGACGTGACCTACATATTCCCTTATAAACTATAAGTGTATCATTCGTTTACTTATGCTTTTACATTGTTGGAATGCAGGTTGTCGAAGATGGATATGAGTTTTTCGCTAACCGCCAACTCGTAACAATATTCTCAGCCCCTAACTACTGTGGAGAATTCGATAACGCTGGTGCCATGATGAGTGTAGATGAGACATTGATGTGCTCCTTCCAAATACTGAAGCCTGCAAGGAAGATGCTAGGTGGTTCAACTAATAACAAATCTGGCTTCAAGGTATGCATGATTAACATGGAAGCAATTTATATCTGTCAAATAAGCACAATATGTTGCCCTACAAAATTGTTTGGTCCCTACCCTCTTGATATGAGTAGTGTTCTTAATTTTCAAAAGCATTATAACTTGATAGTGTGGCATGCTAGTGTTACTGTTTTCTTCAAAATGATGTAGCCATTTAATATCTGAATGCATGATTATTCAAAAGAATTTCTCAGTCTGGGTGCCAAACCTTTTCACCAGAACACCTGCACCTGACAGGTCTTCTTTCTTTTGTTGTACACAATTGCGTCATTACTAATATTTTGTCTGCAAAACTTAGTTTTTGGTGTGAATGTGAGAAAGTTCTCGTACTAGAACTTGAATTCTTAATAGTACTTCCAAGTTGACTCGACTGGATGTCATGGTGATTTATAGGCATTTGTTAAGCCTATCTCTTGAAGGGCAGGCCTGGTGTAGTGGTGAGAGCTGTCTCTGGGTCTGCCCTTTTTTTGTTAAGCCTATCTCTTGCAGTCACCTATTATATCAGCAAATGGCTGCAAATTCCCTTACTATACACTTGGCATAGGAATATGAAGTTGATCTTTCACATTGTATTGTATTCTGTGACATGCGAAAATATGTGCCGAGTTGCATGGCAAATTATATTGCTTTGGAATATATTTGGGCAGGCTTCAATTTCTCTTTCTCCCACCATATTTATTTTCTAGGTTCATGCTGCTGAAGTGCATGTCATTGTCACTGAGTGCATAGTTTGTTTTGACAGTGACCTTTCCTACAATCAACGCATACTAACAGTTGAACCCGTATTTCAAGTTGACCTATCTTGTTCTGTTCCCCACTGAGTATGGCACAACAAGAATATGACAGATGGTTGAAGTAGAGGGCTTATTTGCTAACTCTATATGAGATATGAGGATGTAAGGAATTAGCTAGACATCCTTGAATAGCTGGATGAACTGCCCATAAACAAAAGGTTTTCAAACAGAAATGAGGAACTTACCTAGTTCTGGCCCTCTGCTACATTACACAGCATCATACTTAATTGGGATGTCTAACCTGGATTTTAAATTTTATCAGGCACTTAGGAAAAACAATTCAAAAATCTCTGGACTATTTATTTGCTAACTCTATGAGATGTGAGGATGTACGGAATTAGCTATATATACATCCTCGAATAGTTGGATGAACTGTCCATAAACAAAAGGTTTTCAAACAGAAATGGGGAACTCACCTAGCTCTAGCCCTCTGCTACATTAACAGTTTAACACGGTATCATACTTAATTGGAATGGGTAACCTGGATTTTAAATTTTATCAGGCACTTACGAAAAATGATTCAAAATCATCTGGACTATTGAGTGACTTTGTGATATACCTATCAAACTATGTATGACACTAGTTGACACCAGCATCTAAATGGAACTCATTTCATCTTTTGACTCTTTGTTTACAGTCATTGAGAGGATGGTGACAATGGCCTGATGGTGAGCGCGCTGCGATCGACAGGGGTACATCTTACAGCAGCTGCAACTAACAGGCATATGCATTTTCGCGGAAACCTCATGGGCCTGCAAAGGGCAAAGCAGATGTAGAACTATGCATCTTCCATGTTGGATTAACACTCTTGTAATGTATTATTATTGGTTTTTACTGTGCGGATCTCCTATGATATGAGAGGATGTGAATGAGTACTGCCCCCTTTCCTTTGCGTCGTAAAATTCAAAAGATTCAGCCAGGCATGCGCCAATAAAAATAGCCAGATCATTTGAGCCGAGTTTCCATCCAGTGGGCACAACAGCCAGCACCATTTCCTTCGGATTTCTGAATCTGGTCGTTAGAAATTATTGATTATTGTTCTCCTTTTGCCCTCTTTTGGTCGTTGAGCTGTCTGAATTGGGTTCTCCATGATTTTGGCTCGAGTGTCTGGCAGGAATATGCAAGGTCATCCACGATGCAATGTGGCGTTTCCAGAGGTTTTTTGTTGTCTTGTTCTTAAAAACTATATATTCAGCAAGTAAGCTTGCCATGTAGAAAGGTGAATCAATCCATCATGTAGCAATGGTTTGTGCTGCTATGACATCACAAAGCATGGCTGTGTTGTGACATGTCCTGCATTCCTTCTACTTCAAAGAAAGACTTCATTCTAGCTAGTATAGTAGAATTCGATGGCCATGTTCTTCCTCTCTGATGCATCGGGATCAGGTTCTTATCTCGTCTCATCTTGTGCCAATAAATATGGTCGCAGCCATCGCCCTGTTCGCATGGCTTATAAGTTGTACTTTTTTAACCAACGAACAATATTTTTCTCTCACAATAAATTAGCCAGCAGTACTTTTAGCCATGACTCAGCCAAGCAAACAGGGCAACATGTCGTTGCGACATGTGTGATGTACACCCCTGTGAATGGATGAGCTGGAAGAGAAATCTGAGTCACACAGGCAACGGCAGCAGCATCCGATTCCTTGGCCGTCGTGCGTCAAGATGGCAACAAGTACGTACCGGATGGGTACTGGCCACCCGTACCCGCACCCGCCAGATCAAAATCTTACTCGTCGGGTTACCCGTACCCGTAGGCGGGTAGAAAATTCATTCCATACCCGCACCCGACGGGTAATTCTTACCCGACAATATACCCGAGTTCACACACCAAAATATAATAGCTTCCAGCAAAACAAATCAACAATAGAGTAACAAAACAGAAATATGGGCTGGTGGAGTGGAGTGGAGTGAGGATGAGGATTAGGGTTTGAGGGAGTTCTGGAATATATATACTCATATGTTTATATGGGCCAAATATGGGCTATATGCTTATATGGGCTAAAATTACAGAGGTTGGATATTATTTATGCGGATTTTTTTATCCGCGGGTATGCGGGTATGGGTAGTATACACTCACATCCGTACCCGCATACCCGATGGGTACAAGAATTCGTCCAATAACGTACCCGTAGGTGCAAAATGTCTTCCATACCCGCCTCCTTATCGGGTAAAACCCGTCGGGTACTCGGGTTTCGGATACCCGTTGCCCTCTTGAGTCGTGCGTGGCGTCTACGACATGCACATCAGCACATGCCGCACTAGGCGACCTGATTCCATGGACGCTCACGCTGCCTGAAGAAAATAGGGATGCAGTTTTCTCCTCGTTGAATTGCCCATCAAAATTCAGACACATGCACATCACCTCGTCGAAACGTCGTGTTCATTTGGCTGATAAGCTATGGTTGAAAGCTGTGAGAAAAAAATACTGATCGTTGACTAAAAAAATACGGCTTATAAGCCAGGCCAACAGGTCGTTTGTGCCAAGAGTCGGCAGGAGCAGGATCCATCAGATGCCCAGGCCATCTATCCATGCATACACGCATCATTGACCAATTTCTACAAACTCCTGGATTTCTTCCATTCACAGTTAAAAAGTGTACATCGGCCTAATCACAGCCTGACCAAATTGCATCTGACATTTACCAACCAAAGCTGTGTATTACTAGTACCACATATAACATGTCACTCCTTTGTACATCATCGATAAGAAGAGGGGAAAAACGAAGTTTAATCTATCTCTGTAAAGCCTAAACTCCTCCCAAATTAACAAGGCAATGAATCAATTGAGTCCAATGCAATCTATGTCCTCAGTGGTAGTAGCGACAGCTCTATACTGCTATCTATCAGCATCTCAAATCCTCAACTCTACAGCAATCGCCAAGTCGCTTTGGCCGTCACCGGCAATGGCGTGACGGCACCGGGAACGATCCATCACCTGGGGGCGATGGAGATGGAGATGTCGGTGGGGACATTGAACTTGGCGGCCCACTCCTGCGCCTCCAGGAAGATCTTGGACACCTTTGCGGCCACCCACGCCATGTCCGGCCGCGCCAGGGGGTCCTTGGCGACGCAGCGCAGCGCCAGCGTGGTGAGCGACTCCGCCGCGTCGACGGGGAACGAGTCCCTGAGCCTGCGGTCCACCCACCGCCGCATTCCCTCCCCGCCGCCCTCCGCGACGGCGGCCGCCGCTGTGTCGATCAGCGACGTCCTCTCGTACTCGCCCGTGCCCCGGTTCACCAGCTCGTACCGCACCGGCTCCTGCCCGGACACCAGCTCCAACAGCACGACGCCGAGCGCGAACACGTCGGAGCGCCGCGACGGAGGCCCGCCCGCCACGAGCTCCGGCGCCATGTACCCGCGCGTGCCCTCGATCCGCCTCCCCCGGCTGCTGGTGCGGCGGTGGCCGCCCGAGGAGGATGAAGAGGAGGCCTTGGACTCTCCGTCGTCGTCCTTGTGCTCGATCGGGAGCTCGCCGGCGAGGTCGGCCGCGCCGAAATGCGCAATCTTGGCGCGGGGGAGGGGCCCGTCGCCGCAGACGAGGACGGATGACGCGGAGAGGCGGTTGTGGATGGTGTCGGCCTGGAGGTGGACGTAGTAGAGCGCGTCGCAGACGTCGGCGGCGAGCTGGAGGCGCGAGTGCCAGGACGCGAGCGGGGTGAAGGACGGGTTCTTGGGGTTCCGGAGCAGCACGGACAGCGGGGACGCGTCGGGGACGAGCTCGTAGGCGAGGAACAGCGTGGTGCGGTCGGGGGACGCGGCGGCGCCGAGGAGGCGCGCGATGGCGGCGTGGTGGCAGTGGCCCAGCACGGCGAGGCGCGCGGCCACGTCCCGCGCGTCGCGGCGGAGCGGGCGGCGGAAGACGGCGGCTGGGTGGCCGCGGAGCGCGCAGCGGAAGGAGTTGGACGAGGAGGGCGCGGCGGGGACGAGGCGGTGCGCGGCGGAGAAGTTGGCGGTGGCGGCGGCCAGGTCGTGGAAGGTGAAGAGGAGCGGCAGCTCCGGGAGGGAGTCGCGGAGCGCGGCGAGGGACGCCGCGGAGGAGGACGCCGTGGTGGAGGAGGAGGTGGAGTAGGATGATACCGCCGGGAAGGAGGTCGCCGTCGTGCGCGGCGAGCGGTGGTGCCGCGGCGTGGATGCCGCCGCCGCCGCGGCCGCCATGGCGGAGGAGGACGTGGAGGTGGCGGTGGCGATGGCGCTCTTGGATTTGCACATCCGATTCGGCTTGCTGGGCTTGGGGCCGACCATGGGAGGCGGCCGATCGGGGCAACCACCCGCCGCCCACCTCTTGTACTAGTACGGCGTCGTGTCGCGCTCGTGAGTCCCGGGCGTGGTGTCGATACAGGGAAGAAAGCTTGGTCCTTTTTTTCTCGCCCTTCCTTTCGCCGGCGTGCGTGAACTGGAAAATCCGGAATGGACGGATGGATGGGGAAGAGGGGCAACGGAGAAGATGGCTGGCGTTGGATTGGTCAGGTCAAAGCCAGGTCAAATACCCTACTCGTTAGGCTAATCCTAATTCTGTCCTCCTCGATGATGATCACATGCTTCGTCAATTCTCACGTCTACTACTATGGTTCAAAACAATACAATTCTAGATTTGATCTGAGTAAAACTATTATAAATTCAAATAATTTATAGAAAACATTACTAACACTTCAAATAGTGACTTTTTAGAAAGTACTTAGACCGTCTTCAACGACCATGACCCAAAATACAAGACCCATTCGTCCTTTGATAACGCTAGTCAAATGGCTCAATACATATTTTTGATCTTCTCCAACAACCGGACCCAAAAGATAACCCTTTTCTACAAATAGGTCTTCAGAAGACATGATACTCAAATTTAGGTTATGTCTCTCCTGACACCTAGCATGGTTTTTTCATATAGATACTCTGTTGGAGGCTATAGATATTATATTGAAAACCCATTTTAAGTTTAGGTTTTACGATGAGTTTTCTATTGGAGACAGCCTTAGCTCCGCTAATTTTCTCTGTCTGTTTATTTGTTCATATGCAATAATGAGATTATGAGAGCACGTACTCTACCATTACACATTTCTGTACTAACCGTAGGGCAGTCATTGTGCAGCGCAACTGGTCTGGAGTACCAGATGCAGCCATCAACTCAACAAGAGGAAAATATCAAAAAAAAAAAAGAAACTTCTTTCAAGATGCCCGATGCTGCAGTAAATATGTGCTAATGATAGATTAATTAGACTTAAAAAATCACATCTGGTTTTATAATTAATCTATATTTAATGCTCCTTATTAGTATCTAAACATTTGATGTGACATGAATTTTAGGAGCGACTAAAGAACCAAACACCCTCTGTCTAGCGTCCAAACATCTTTTTATGCACGCATGGTGCTCGTGAATAAAGAAAAAAGGTTTCCTGGTTTGATGTAGTCCTCCAGAAAATTGATGGTCAAAGTTAGAAATACTTAACTTAGAACAAAGCTAATATAATATGTAAAAAGAACAAAAGAAGTGTGTCTTACTAGAAAATTAAGCAAGTTAACAGCTGTATAGTGCCTCTATTTCGAATTATAAAACTTTTTGACTTTTCTAAATACAGAGTTTTTGATATGTACTTAGATACATGCTATGTTTATACATAATAAACAATGTATATTTAAAAAAAGTCCAATCGTCTTATAACTTTAGAATGAAAAAAATGATTAGCGAGGGACAAGTTAGTCTCTTGCTACACTCTTTATTTGGTCCTAGAATTGTTTGAATGCTTTGTATTTCAGTGTGGAGGGAGTATGTATACAAATTACAATCCCTTACCGTTTCAAAGAATATATGAAATTAGGCTATTTGATAGTAGGAGTAATTAATGGGGTGTCTGCATAGATCACACTGAGATTATTCATCTACCATATTACCATGATTCAAAGGTGATCCACCACACCAGACAAAATATTTTGCTATCTGGTCAATCAATAAACTAAAAGTAGCAGAACAGAACAAATTGCATGGTTGACACTGAGAGCGACGTGAGTGCGTGACTTTTCCGTCCAATGTATATATCACACAAGTGTTGAATTAAACTCATTTTTTTTTATCTGTGCATGCCAAGACCAAGCCATCAGGGAAGCTACTGCTGAGTGCTGACGAAGATGATGCGCTAGCTCTTGGATCCAGCGTTTTGAATTTGTCCTCCTCGATCGATCGGCAGATAAATGAATCCGCTTTAATTGATGATTAATTTTTTGCGTGATTGTACAACTTGGGCACCTTCTACTCCCGTTTCAAATTATAAGATATTTTGATTTTTTCTAGATACACTATTTTTATTATTTATCTAGACATAATGTACATCTAAATGTATAGTAAAAACTATACCCGTAGAAACGTCAAAATACCTTATAATTTGAAATGGATGAAGCATTATTTTTATAACGAGCCACATTAGTTACCCTCTATACATAAACTCTAACTCATGTAATAGACTATGTCATGCATAATTTTTACGCGTTTTTTGTTTTCGTTACTCGTCATTGTGTGCAGAGACATAGAAGCGGGAAGTTTCTTCCAGTTTCTTAAAAAAAACATAAACTCCAACTCATGTTTATGTGCAGCTACGTACGGCCTAGCTACCTCTTTATTTTAAATCATAAGTCGTTTCAGCTTTCGTAGGCATGCATAGCTATATTATGCTAGATGTACTTTAAAACTTACAATTTGAAACACAGTATCGTATTAAATATTCTTTTACGTTGTTCCATCACTACGTATATATATATGTTCGACTGAAATTTGTTTGATCGTGGTGTACTACGTAAATCAGCTGTATTTTTTTTAAAAAAAAAGAAATCTACCTTAGTCTGTCACTCAAGCTCCCACTGTCCCACCCAAAATAAAAAGTAGTTATAGGTTGACCGAATGATGCACGCGATGGATATACATAATCATGTCTGCTAAGCAGATTCTGAAATCAGAACTGTACGCTGCTTCCTGCACACACACACACACACACACACACACACACACACACACACATATATATATATATATATATATATATATATATATATATATATACACACACACACTAACCTATAGCTGCTATAAAATAACTTATTCTTTAGCCACTTTGAGTTACGATAATTATTATGTTAATTTACGAGATTATAGTAACTCCTTGCTAAGTGGTTTACTATAACGTTATGGTAAATATCCCCATATGTTATACTTATCCAACTATCGGAAATATGTATTGACATTATCGTAAATTAGTATATAAAATTATCGTAAATGGAGGTGGCTTCATAATAACTTATTTTGTAGCTGACTACTGAATATACTCTCCATATATATATATATATATATATATATATATATATATATATATATATAACTTGTTCTGCGGCCAGCTATAGAATAGTACGTGTGTGTATATAGGACGAGGCTAAAATGCACCTGGGTGCATTCTGTGCAGCAAATGCACCCGACCGCGAGCGCAAGCGGCGAGCGAGAGACGTACCGGCCCAGACCAGACTCCACGCGTACCGCACAGCAACTGGTCCTCGCATTAGCAAACTCCACGTTCGTGCAAAAAATAGATGGAGACAACCAACCATGTGATGTCACATCACAGGTTAACCCACCAACCAGGAAGCATGTATGCAGGGAATCTTTTCTTAATTCGAAACGAAAAAATACGATATCTCATAAACGATAGATCCGATTTTAAATCCGTTTGAACTAGGTTGTTGGAAAAAAATGTGCTTAACAAAACGAGATACATGAAGGCTATATTTGACGAAGTTTTTTTTAAAAGTATGTAGTTGCATCTGTGTTATAGCGTGAGTTGCAAGCACAAGTATAACTTGGTATAACACGGTTACTTCTAGTTGCAATTAGTCACTATTCTGTTGCAACACAATTACTACACTGATTGCAACTAGATACGCTTGCAACTCCTACTGAATAGTGAGCAGATGCAACCAGATATAATTGCAACTTGACGTGATTATAGTGAGCAGATGCTACACCGAGTTATAACTAGTTACAACTCGGTAGTAGACAAAGTTGCAATCGCTAGTACACAGATATGCAACTCGTTTAAATGATAAAAAAATATACACATATTAGATCTAGTTTTGCTAAGCATATTTTTCTGAGTATAACACAACAAACGATATGTCAATTAGGGTTACAGTTTTGAAGAAAAATTATTCCAAAAATTCGAACCAACCAAAGATTCCATACATGCATGCTGGCTATTTTTTGTTGCACGTGGCTGACCTAGTTGTTTTCTTGTTGGTACTAGATTCATTGGTCTGGATCATCACCATTGCCATGGCAATCAGAGCGCTCTAGCGTACAAAGTCAACGACGTCTGATGTAAGAGGCTCCAACAAGGAGATGGCTTCACTCAATCCTGTTCAAGCACGGGAGATTCCAACAGCTAGAGCTGCACCATAACGGATATGACGATTGTATGATTCTGACGGTAGGGACACGATTCTGGGTGTCTGCTCAGGCTCGTTGCATTCAAGTTGGGTAGTTAGTTGCGACTGCTCTAGACGGCTGGTTGCATCATCGTTTGTATACTAGTTGCAACTCATCCCTTAAACCGATTACAACTTTCGTCGTACACAAATTGCAACCTTGATGATAGGCCAGTTGCATTTCGGTTGGGTAGGCCAGTTGCAACTGCCCTGAACGGCTAGTTGTAGCTCCGTTTCTATACCAGTTCCAACTTAGCCCGTCAGCCGATTGCAACTTCAGTCGTACACAAATTGCAACTCTAGTAGTAGACCAGTTGCGACTCGTGTGGTAGGCCAGTTGCATTCCATGCAACGAGTGCACAAACCCTCTCTAACCCTGTGGTCCACGCGCCAGCACACGCCCGTAGGACCCTCCCCACATTTTCCTACCAAACCTACGCTCGTGCATGCAAAATTAAATGGACACAACCAACCATGTGATGCCACCTTACAGGTCAACCCACCCACCAGGAAGCATGCATGGATAGAATCTTTTCTTGATTCGATTCGAAAAAAATGTGATATCTACTAAAGGGTGAATAGGCCTATAAAAATTTAACTCGAAATTCTATTAGAACAGAGGGTGGCACTGCCAGCCTTATAGGGCGGCACTGCCGCTCTTCAAAAATAAAGCAGATAGCATTGATATTTCACAGATAGTAACCTGACCCTCTCAGCTGCTCAATCCTGCAAATTCAACTCAAAACTCTGTTAGAACAAAGGACGGCACTGCCGCTCTTCAAAAATAAAGCAGATAGTGTTGAGATTTCACAAATAGTAACCTGACCCTCTCAACTGCTCAATCCTACAACGGAAAGATAAAATCCAGTTCGAAGACTGGATACCACAGAAATCTCACACAAGAGAGGATCGAGCTATGAAACCCTAACAACAGCTAGCAAAGAGTTGAACCAGCAAGAACACAAAGTGAAGCACGCGGGACACAAAATTTATCCTGTGGTTCCGCTTGCCACTAAGGCTTACCTAAGTCCACGTTGTTGAGGCATCCACAAAAGGATTGGCTTGCCACCAAGGCTTGCCTTGCCCTCATTCTCAAATCAAGAGAATGAACTCTTGAAGTGAGGGGTAATTTCTTAACTGCAGGATGAGGTTACAAACCTCTCAAGGCTGCCACACAAGTTGGCAAGCATAAGGGCGACGCCTAGCCAGCTAGGAGCAAGCTCCAAGAGTAACAAACCCTAGAACCACTGGCCAAACATGAACCAAATGCTCTTAGACTTTGGGAATCAGTGGATCTGCTCTCCAATCAAGTTTTGCTGCCTTTTCTCTCAAGTTTTGATGGTGGAAATCAAGCATTGCTTGGGAGCTTGAAGGAACAACAATGAAGGATAGAGAGGTGAGCTTTGGTTTGTTCAGTTTCGAACTGAACCGTTGGAGAAGAAGGCTAACTGTTGTGGGCCGACCCAAATGGTATTTATACCTCTTGGGTCCCAACGGTCGTTTATGGGCGGCACTGCCGCCCTAGCCAAAACAGGTAGAATCTAGAGATTTTTGGCTGGCTGCTTTGGCTGGGTAAGAGGATGTAGATCTGAAGTTTTGAGTATCTAGTTGCACAGTTGACCAACTGTACTAGAATCCCTTTTTATAGTACGGCTTTCCCTAAACTCAAATTCAAAGCATAAAAGAATGTAAATGCCTTTGAGCTGGTTGCCACTTTATTTGACAATTGAGGACTTCTAATATCGAATATGTTTTCCTCATTCTCATTATACCTTGATTATGTGACTTGAACCATTTCTATACATATGAGTTCACCTTCATGGCTTCAAGTCACTTCCACTAATGATTTGATCCTCAACACAATATGACTCCTCATAGCTTGATTAGTACCTCGATTAATGCAAGTACTCTCTTCTTCACCTTAGCCATGGTACCTCGGTCGCCAAGCCGTTGCTTGCCGTTCACCTTCGCTTAGTACCTCAAAGTCCTTTCCTTGCTATCTTCACCCTATCAAGCCATACTTAAGTCATATTATATTAAGCATCCATTGAAAACCATTTCTTCAATATTTTGATCCTTGCTTGAATATTTTCTAGATATAAATGTTGAGATCAATCAAGCTTCAGTTTGTCTCACATAGAGACATACATGGATCAACATCAATATGGTCAAGCTAATTCACAATTCCTTATTCCTTTCTCATTTTGGCTTGACATTTCAATTGATCTTTCATATATTCATCCATGTAAGCAAACCAATGTAGAGACCGACTTATATCCATTGTCATTTACCAAGTATGTTTGCTTTCACATGATACTATGATATCCCACAACACAAAAGCCATTTCATTGATTCCATTTGCATTGTTATCTTTTGCTTGAACTAGATTGCTTCCAAAAACTTCCAATACAACAATACACAGTTTGGCATTCACTTTAACACAATGTGGCATATCATCAAGTTTGCCTACTAGTTGAACCTTGTATATACTTGTTAATACACAACCCATAAGTATATGCAATAGACTCAATTTCCTGTTCAACACTTAGCAAACTTATTAGACCTTTAATTGTGTTGTCATTTAATTTACCAAAATCCACTAAAGGGCTAGATGCACTTACAATCTCCCCCTTTTTGGTGATTGATGACAACACAACTAAAGCTTACAAGAGATTGATAAACATTAAGATTTTGAATCCTATTATATAGTGAGCTCCCCCTAAATGTGTGTATTGAAGGAATTCAAATTTTGGCCTCAAATGCCAAATGCACATATTTAAGATGAAGTGTGGGAACTCCCCTATATCTTAGCATCCATGGGGTGCAAGGTGTAACATGATAACCATGATGCTCATGACAGTTCATGCACTCAAAGATTGCTGACCAGCAGAGGTCGGCACTGCCGCACTTGCCTAACCAGCATAGGAGAAAACAAACATCACTCAAGGCATGAATACCACACACTAGCATAAATGGTCCTTATCAAGAGCATCAATTTAAACTATCCTTGCACACACCACAACATATATATTTTTTAAACCTTATATGTATGCCTCTCCTTTACCCCTTTCCATCCTCATATCAATCTCTCTCCCCTTACATTCTCCTCCAATATTTCTCCCCCTTTGGCATTAATCTCCAAAAAGGATCTCTCCACCAAAAGAAAGAAATGTTGGTCGATAAGTGAGGGCAAGAGTAGGTAAAAGTTTAGCATATGGGATTTCTCACCTATTTTCTACCAAACAAAGTATGCAACTTTTAGGTCAAGATTATTGAGAGGTTAGCATATTTGGCTTATACCTCACTTAGATGACAGTATAACATGAGACAAACTCATGCCATCACCACAAGAGGTATCAACCAAATATCTAAAGAATTCTCTAATCGCCACCACAAGAACAAACTTATGGTGTGACTCAAAAATTGCATACACATGCACACACTAGCATGTAAAGGCCTAGATGCACAAAGATAATACATGAGTTCATGGAGCGATATACCTTTGTTCTAATGTAACACCTTGGGTGTTTAAAATACTAAAACCTGACATGTCATCATATGCATTGCAAAGCATTTGGTATTTGGTGAAAACTTTGAGATGCACACACTAAAACAAGTTTATATTTATGAGGTAAGTATTGCTTGGTATTGTTTGAATCAAGTTTGAAACCTTTGTATTGATTTGAAATTCCGAAAACCCTGATTTTCAATATTTAAATCCCACCCTAAAAATCTATTTCAAGATCTAAGCATATTTTGGGGATGAGCCTTAAAGCAAAAGTGTAGAGCTTGATAAGTTATATAAAGTTTGTTTTTGGAGTTTTTCAAGTTGTTTAGAAAAATTTCGAGTAATTCAAAAAGGCGTAATTCGTTAAATTTCCCTATTCAAATTCAAAAGTTCATTTCAAAATCTAGACCGAATTAGGAGATGGTTATAGAAGCAAAGTTGTAGAACTTTTGATTTTGAACAACTTTTATTTTTGGAGATTTTTGAGTTGTTATGAAAATTTGAGAGTAATTTGTGAATTTTGGCGAATGGCAAACTTGTAATTATAGTGAACAGTGTTCACCGCCGTAGCTACATGGCCGGCGACCTTCTTCGGCGTTCCAGGCATGTCGTGGCCATCCTTGGCGTCGCGTTGGCATGGTAAAGGCTTCGTCGTGGCTTCCTTGAGCTTCCTGGCCACCCTTTTTAGCCTGAACCGTCGTCGTCGTTGCTCTTCTCCCTTGCTCTGTTTCCGCCATCGCCGGTGACCTTGCTGCGCTCACGGAATTCGTCCTCACCGTCGCGCCTCATGCCAATTGCGTCTGCCATTCTCTCCGCCCCGCACTCTCGCTCATTCCTGGCCTGTTTGCTCTACCTCTAGCAGTCCAGTGTCACCGCACGCCGTTTTCTTCCTCAGAGCTGGTCGAAGCACCGCCACCACCGACCTCTCCATGGCCAGAGCCCGTCGGTGAGCTGTTGTCCTTGCTTGGTGTACCTTTGGCTTCATCTCGATGCCGTAGTGCTAATTTCATTGTTGCTTGGCTGTTTTGTCCACTTTAGTCGCCGGCACACCATCACCGACGACCCTTGCGCCGCCGTGATCACCGTGGACATCGACCCGTGTCACCGTTGCTTCTCCGACCTTGTTATCTGCTCAGTAGTGTTTAGGGTAAGCTGCTGGTGCTTCCTCGACCTTTAGTTTAACTGCTACCAGCCTGTAGTCATCGGCGTAGTACCGCCGAGGCGCTGTGTCCGCCATGGTCGACGTTGAGCTAGAATTGAGTCGTAATCGGTACATCTAAGTACGTCTATAGGTGCGCCTAGTAGTGTAGAACATGTTGGTGCTATCGCCATCGCCGGTGATCTCACCGTCGGTGAGGAATTGTTGGTCAGAGCCGTCGCTGCCGTGGTCAACGTCGGAGGTTAGGGATGACAGGTGGGGTCGGGTTGTCAGTGACAACGTTCAAATGGATTTTTCTATTTTCAGATTTGAATGAATAGTGATGCAATTTGTTATTTTTGTGTAGATTTATTTAGAGCTCCAAAAATTATGAAAATTTTTGTGTGACTTCTCTGTGATGTATAGTATTTAAGAAAAATATGAACTAATGTTTTTCAGTACTTTTTGAATGTGATAAAAATTGCTTAATTTATTAATAAATGGATTTTCATGATTTTTCTAGGCTTATTTAATTGTCCAAAAATTATGAAATTTGTTTTGCCCCTTACTTATCATGTAATGAACATTTACTAAAATTTTGAGCTTAATTAGAATAAGTTGATTTATTTCATAATTTTGAATTAAATAATTAATTCATAAAAGCAAATAGTAACCTTTGATGATTTAAGTTTTGTTTGAAATTTTGGATTGAGTGATGACCTTGGGTCATTAGTTGATAATGATCCTTGGCAATTGATTTGGGTGTTGCGAAAAAGGTTTGATTAGTTTGACTTGCAACTGTACCACGAAGAAAAGTTGTATTCAAATTGTAAATTTTTGCATCCGTCATCGAGCATCATGTTTCGTATTCCGCATCATGTTAAACATCGCATTGTTACTACATGTAGTGAACGAAGGTGAACACGTGGTAGTTAATCAAGTTGTGGAAGAGGTTAATCCGTCTGTTGGGGTCGGATCGAATACTTGTGAAACGTCGCAGGAACCAGACTTTTCCATCAACAAAGGCAAGCCCCGGATGCATACAACCCTACCTTGTGTTTTACAACTTAATTTTGCTTTTGCTTTTCGTTACTGCATTAAGTGATTAGGAGTTAAGTAAGAGCCTAATTGGTGCATTACCAACCTTGTTATTCCATATTTACCATATTACCAGTTTTAAATTCGTATATGCCTAGTTTTGCTTAGCTATGCGTAGAATGATGAAGTCAGGTGATTAACTGTCACATGCAAGTTTCAAATGGAACCTTGGTTACTTATGTTATCATGTGATATGGGATTGTGAAGTAATAAATCTAGACCGGGCGGACTCGGTGTGTGTGAGCCACAAGACATGGAGGTCTTGTGAGCGGGTTCTTTTCGCCTATGTCGATTAAGGCACGTCCGTTGTTGAATTGTATGAGGTGAGAATTTGTAGTACTAACCACATACTCCGGTAAGCCTGAACTTGGTAATTCTATTACGAGAATGGCTACTCGCGCATTGAGAGTGGAGAGATGGCGAGAGTAGCGTGTACCCACGTGGCTCTGGGCTAGAATGGTGGAGTACTATATTCTCGGGTGGCGCGGACCCGTTCTTGCTTTAGAAGATCCGATAGTAGGTTGATATATGTAGGTCGGGGACCTGCATATGTCGTGTGGTCTGGAATTCCTAGCTGGGTTTTTAATCGGTTCGAATCATCGTTGCTCCTCGGTTATGGAGACTCCACTCACTATTCATCATCGTAGAATTAATAACTAGAACTTGAGAAAGGTTTGCGAAAAAGATGAATATGAAGTTCATGTTCTCATTTTGGATCATGGCAGATTCATATATGGTACTTATGAAGTTTTACCTTGGAATTAAAGAATTTTGTTAAAAAGCTTTTACGCAAAAGAACTTTGATTATTGTTAAAGCCATACCTTGAATCCCATGAGCCGGCATTCCTAAGTTCTATCAGTTTTATTTTGGTTAAGTCTTGTTGAGTACTTTTGTACTCAGGGTTTGTTGACCCCTTGTTGCAGGTGAGCCTCATGAGCAGATCTATTTTGGATCGTGCTGCATGACTATCGTTCGTTCTGACGATGAGAAGTAAATGTGTGATCCTTGGGCAGGATGTTTAATTTGTGTGTTATGGATATGTTAATTATGCCACTCCACTATTTCGTTTTGTAATAAACATCGAACCTAATTGCGAGGTTTGAAACTACTGTTTTGTAAATTATGTTATTATAAGACTTCCGCTGTTTTTACTCTGGTTTTGATATTTGAATAAATGTTGTAATACTGCAATGACTTTGTAACATGATCCTACTTGGAAATCGTGGATGATTTGGGGTTCCCCGAGGACACCCGACAGTCTTTTTAAGTTTATGGAAACATATGCATAGATGTCAAAGGTCGTCGGACAGTGATAGGTGCATGTGGGCCCTATAACTTAGGAGGTTCTGCCACAGAATGGTATCAGAGCGATCGTTATAAGGTTTTTGTTGTATTGTTTTACAAAAACTTCAAAATGATTTGGGATGACTAAATCTAACTTGATAATTTGGTCCAAATTGCTTCTGACTTATCTTATTTCTTTCTCACCATTCCATATTTGATTAAAAAGGTTTTGTGTGGTGGAGTAGTAATCTTACTATGCCCTATATAAAAATAAATGTTGTTTATGTGCATTATAAACTTTGATGTTTTTGTTCATAAGAATGATTCATGCATCATTATTAATTCACCCATTACTTCCTTCACCTCTTAGTCTGGAGTTGAGTAGTGAGACTGGTTTGAGTAATGTAATCCATCATAGCTGCTCTTTAGACTTTGATCAAATGGTCTTACTTGGATTAAATTGGTTTTCTACAGTATGGCTCGTGCCAAGATGACGCCCTGTAAGTCCACTAGACCCAAAGGAGTTCCTCGTCACCAACTTGCCCCTAGAAATGATGGTGCTAGTAGTAGTAGTTGTAGGCCTGATCCCCAGGCGAAGATACAGAGAATTTCTGCAGAGTTAGCACAAGCTACTAGAGATAGGGCTTTGGATGCAATACAGGTAGGAGAATTACAGGATCAATTGAGGCATCTCACCACCGCGCACAGGAACTGCGAAAGCATGTTAGTTCGTACGGTGGAGGGAAGGAATGAAGCATGGCATAGGGAAAATGTAGCTAGAGCTAGAACTCATGAGCTAGAATTCTATGTAGAAGATTTAGAAGAACATAATACCTATCTACATGAGGAAGTTCATAGGCTTAGCAATCTACTAAATCCAAATCATGAGCCTCAAGCTGATGCCATGGACCCCGGTGTCATCCTTGCCGATGATAATGAATCAGAAGAGGAAGAAGAAGAAGATCCTAAAGAATTAGTAATGATCAATAAAAGTGATGATGAAGGCGGTAATAATTCCAGAATGGATACCGAGCCTGAAGTTTGAAGTAATCATGGAAAAGAGTAGAGTTGTATAATAGTTAATTATGGTTAAGCTATGTATCTTATTTTGGTACTTATAGGGTCTGGTGTTTATAGTAGTAAACCCTATGTAATGTGTCTGGAGTAAGCTTTTGTGCAATTCAATAAAGGCTTGTGAATAAAGTTTGGTTTGTTATGAGCAGATGCGTCGTACGTGGGGTTCGTATGTTCTTGGAACTTCACAAGATGAGGATGATATTCTAGATCCGCCACTAGTTCCAATAAATTTAGCTGATGCTATAACCGCACTTGTCAATGTGATGGCCGAAAATTCTCGTTTGCTTCATGAGATAGCTCAGAGTAATCAGAATCAGATGCAAGGAAACCGTGGTCGCCACCATAACAGACAGGAGGCTACATATGTTGATTTTATAGACACAAGACCACCGGTGTTCACCAAGGCAGATGAACTATTGGAGGCTGATGACTGGCTTCGAACCATGGAGCAGAAATTTGATCTTATTCCATGCATGGAGTATCAGAAACCTGCGTTTGCCACCAGCAA